>NC_084624.1:27192702-27290202 GCF_033978795.1 Nerophis ophidion | reverse complement strand
CCGCCGGATCTTACAACAGGTGTTAGCACATGAATCACATTGTTTCTGAAAACGTGCTATGCGCCATATTCACCGGCGTTACATTCTTCTAGGAAACGGCACCTTTGTTATTCCTCCTGTCTGTGAAGCTGTTGTTTTTGTTTTGTGTACGGTTTTCTCTTCCGAAGAAGTATGCGCTCAAACGAGGAGGCTGACAATGCGAGCCGCGGGGGCCCCGGCGACAAAACTGCACTCGGTCTCTAATCAGGCGTCCTTTTGAAAACGCTGTCACTTGTCATGGAGAAGAGGAAGGTGATCGAAGTGGGGTTCAGGTGGCGGTCGGTTTTTCTTTTTGGTGTCGCGACAAAACACATGAGGAAGACATCAGAGCGTCGGAAGCAGGGGTTCGCGCTGTCTCTTAAGATGATGTACCCGATTCATTTCTGCAGAGCATGCAGGCAAACACAAGCCTTTCACTGTCAGGGGCCTTCTTTTTTGTATTTTTATTTTCCTACACACTTTCTTTGGTGATATGTCACCCATTTAACACGGCCACGTCTGAAGGGCAAAACAGCTCTGCAAGCCGCAGTTGTAACCACTTTGTGTAATGTGAAGTTTTCAATAAACCTGGGTGGGCCCACATTTGGATTTATTTGTGCTTCGCGTGACTAAAATAGCTGCACGTCACACCTTTTTTTTTTACCTCAGAAAACAATTATTCATCTTTTTGGCTGAGTCTCTAAAGCTCCTCATGCTGGACAATCTGGAATGTAATCAAGTTTCTGGAAAAACAAGCAGCTCGGGAGTTGACCACATGACCAAATATAACCATAGAGTGGAAAATAGTACTCTGAAATGCCCTCCCGGTAACAGTTCGAGATGCCACCTCAGTAGAAGCATTTAAGTCTCACCTTAAAACTCATTTGTTTACTCTAGCCTTTTAATAGACTCCCTTTTTAGACCAGTTGATCTGCCGTTTCTTTTCTTTTTCTCCTATGTCCCACTCTTCCTTTTGGAGGGGGTCCGGTCCGATGGCCATGGATGACGAACTGGCTGTCCAGAGTCGGGACCCAGGATGGACCGCTCGTCCAGAGTCGGGACCCAGGATGGACCGCTTGCCTGTGTATCGGCTGGGGACATCTCTGCGCTGCTGATCCGCCTCCGCTTGGGATGGTTTCCTGCTGGCTCCACTGTGGACGGGACTCTCGCTGCTGTGTTTGATCCGCTTTGAACTGGACTCTCGCGGCTGTGTTGGATCCACTATGGATTGAACTTTCACAGTATCATGTTAGACCCGCTCGACATCCATTGCTTTCGTGCTATCCAAGGTTCTCATAGTCATCATTGTCACCGACGTCCCACTGGGTGTGAGTTTTCCTTGCCCTTGTGTGGGCCTACCGCGGATGTCGTAGTGGTTTGTGTTGTGGTTTGTGCAGCCCTTTGAGACACTAGTGATTTAGGGCTATATAAGTTAACATTGATTGATTGATTGATTGATAAAGCAACAATATAAGAGGTTATTTTTTTCCCATTAGTAGGCAGGTCGTCAGTAGTGTTGTGTCGCTTGTCTGGACCCCGAGATGCAGTGACTGCAAACGGCGTGTACGTAAAAGCCCTTTTTGATAGGGAAGGACATTTTAAACCAAAATAATGCAGCAGAGAACTGCACAGGAAGGACAGGAAACGATGTGCACCACTTTTAGGTGCAAAGCAAAGAAAAATAATCCATTACAATGGCATAGAGTTGTACGGTATACCGGTACTAGTATAGTATCGCGATAGGATAGGATAGGATAGGTCTTTATTGTCATTGCACAAGTACAACAAAACTTTGTTTTCAGCCCAAACCTGTTCAAGATTAGACAAACAGGGTTACAGAACAAGAACGCTGAATGGTCGCCATAATATGGGAAAAAAATAAACGCTGGGAAAGGATGAGTAAAAAAATACAATCTAGACTGGGCTCCTAAGGTGGCCCAGTCTGGAGTGGGAAAAAACCTCCATAGCCAAGCACATATACATATTACAACATACGTCTCGAGATATCTAGCAACAGAGAGAAGGTAGTACAAGGTCATGGTGGTAGGCCGCAGCTCTTCAGGCGCTGACCATCCATTCATCACCCCTACGGGATTTGCGTCGCGGGCGTTGGGTTGGGGGTGGGGGGGGGCGTGTATGTGTGGCGTATATTTTTTTCACTAATTAATTTAAAAAAACAAAACTATATTCTGTTTGAAAAGTACCGGTTCACCATATTTGTTTTTTTTACAGGCATGACGGCGGGTTGTAGTCACGTCATGGCAATGCTGGTTTTACGAGCAGAAGAGCATGTTTGGCAGCGCACAAACAGACACAGTGTGTAGACAGAAAAGGTAGAATGGACGCATTTTGGCTTAAAAACTGACTATAAAGATGAAGTTATTACACTGAAACACCTTAAGGAAGAGGTGCTTTAAAGCATTGGCTAGCTAGTTGGCGGCTAATGTCTATCAGCAATCAGCAGTGTTTTAGCCACTTCTAAATCACTAATCCTTGCCTCCATGGCGACTAATAAAGTAAGTTTCTTACAAGTATCATGCTTGCAGGACGAGTAATAGCTAAACATGCTTCACTACACACCGTAGGAGGATACAATAGCTCACCAGCGTCACAATGTAAACAAATGCCATGGGTGGATCTACACCTGACATCCACTGTAATGATACCAATTACAAGAGCGTACATATTGTTTAGATAATCAGTCAAACGTCACTGAAATTAATATTGTTTATTTAGTTTGAAAAACTATTTTAACCAAAGAGCCAATGTTACTTTACAGCAAACTGTCATTTTTCAGATACTTTCATCAACATTCAGTGGGTCAGGAAAGGGAAATGCACTTTTTAGAACAACCTTTTTAAACTAACAAAAACAACGGCACTTTTTTTTTTTAATGTTGCCTATCGCTCACAATCCTTATTAGAGAGAAGAAAACAAGAGTGCATTCTAACATGTAAAAATCGGCTCGTTATTGGTGGCTAGCAATGCAGCTAATGGGAGCAATCAATTTTACCACTAAACCACTTTTAAAATGAATTCAAAAACCGTTAACAATATTTCATTTACGTCCCGTCACCTGTATGATAACCAAACTGTAGCGACATTGCTATTGTAAGAGCAAACACTGAGGAGCTCTTTTTCTGGCGTAGTAACACATCGGCGTGCTACGGTATTAGCCGTAAAAGCTAACTATGGCAAGAGATAAAGCTAACTTTTAATGCACAACACAATGCGATAAGACAGAAATCTGTACTGACTGAAAAACATGAACAATCATATTACAGTATCTGTAAAGTATTAGTCCACATTTCATGTTTTGTTTGTGCACAGCTAGCTCAACAGCGTATTTACTGTATTGTACGGAGATGTGCTGCAAGTATCATGATCAATATAAAGTGTAACAGACAGTTGTCTGTTTGGTCCAGCTAGCCGTGGACGTTGTTTTCCGGTTTTATTTGTGTGAGCAATCCATTTAGGTCGAAATAGCTTGGCTTCAAGTTCCACATTTTGCAGCTTTGAGTCACTTCACCTCACACTCTTGGCTTCTGTCTGCTCCAACGCTTCTAGAAGTATCATTTCATCCTCAGTATATTCAGCTTCAAAAATATAAGGTTGTGAATCCTCATTTGTCCAAAAATGTATCGTCTCCGTTGTTTGTTACTGAATCTGCCATTATTAGAGGGCACACGGCTTTGTTTCCGTGAGTAGGAACACACATTTGTTGCCAGAAGTCAGACATGTGCTGCCATGGTAACGGAGCTGTTGTTTTATTTTGAATGGGATTGTTGCTTTAATGTTATACATGTATCAAAGCACTGTGACATTTTAGACCCCAAGAATAATGATGGCTGCTGTTGAAGCAGATAATGGGACATCTTAGTAAATAAATAAAACAAACAACCAATTAACAGAAGAGGCGTTATGATGTTCATTCTGAAATAGTGTCGATCAATAAAGCAGAGCCATTGCATTTAACAGTCCAGCAGCTAAGAAATATGATCATTGACTATGATCCCACCAATATTGATCTTGAAAACATGATTTTTTAAAAATAGATGCATTTTGTGATGAATATTTTTCCAATAACTGGTCTTGAAAATTCAGCTTGCTTTATATTTGTGTCAATACAATATTGATGTATACCACATGGTCATTCATGTGCATTTATTCCTAATGCTCGCTTCCATCCACTGTAGCGGAAGTAAACTTAGTTGTTTTTAATGATAACGGTTGCTTAATTTCTTGTATAATGTTCCAAAAACACAAAACATGTATTGAATTAGCTGTCAACATACTATTACTGTGACTGGAAAATTAAAAGCATTTATCTTGATTTTTTTAAGCTAACAGCAGAGAATGTTTTATTTAAACTTGCAGATTGAAGCCGAATGGAAAAATGTGTCTTTCTGTCTGTCTATGTATTTAAAGTGTGTGTGTATAAAGTATATGTATATAGTGTATGCGTATGCGTGTGTGTATCTAAACTATATTGCCAAAAGTATTTGGCCACCCATCCAAATGTTGAGAATCAAGTGTCCTTTTCACTTGGCTCGGTGTATAAAATCAAGCACTTATGCATGGAAACTGTTACTACAAACATCTGTGAAAGAATGGGCCGCTCTGTGATTTCCAGCGTGGAACTGTCATAGCATACCACCTGTGCAACAAATCCAGCCGTGAAATTTCTTCGCTCCTAAATAATCCAAAGTCAACTTTATTATAAAACAAGTCAGGAGTTTGGGTACAGCAGCAAGTCAGCCAACAAGTCATAGACCATGTAAACTGACGGAGGGGTCAGCGGATGCTGAAGCGCATAGTGCAAAGACTTTCTGCATAGTCAGTTGCTACAGAGCTCCAAACTACATGTGACCTTCCAATTAGCCCACATACGGTACGCAGAGAGCTTCATGAAACGGGCTTCCAATGTCAAGCAGCTGCAACTAAGCCCTAAATCACCAAGTCCAATGCAAAGCGTGGAATGCAGTGGTGTAAAGCAGTCTCCTCTGCTCGAGAGTCCAATGGAGACGCGTTCTCTGGAGTGATGAATCACGCTTTTCCATTTGGTAATCTGATGGATGCGTCTGGGTTTGGAGGTTGCCAGGAGAACATTACATTTTGTACTGCATTGGTAGCAGAGGAATTATGGTGTGGGGTTGTTTTTCCGGAGTTGGGTTTGGCCCCTTATTTCCAGTGAGGAACTAAGGGTCCTTTGAATGTTCCAGGATAACAAAACATTTTGGACAATTTCATGAGATAGCACTTCAAGTTCATATGTGAGTAAAGACAGCTGCCCAAATACTTTTGGCAATATATATATATATATATATATATATATATATATATGTATATGTATAGTAGGAGGCCACGGGGAAGACCCAGGACACGTTGGGAAGACTGTGTCTCCCGGCTGGACTGGGAACGCCTAGGGATCCGCTTGGGAGTGGGAAGTCTGGGCTTCCCTGCTTAGGTTCCTGCCCCCGCGACCCGACCTCGGATAAGCGGAAGAAGATGGATGGATGGATGGATGGATGGATGGATGGATGGATGGATGGATGGATGGATGGATGGATGGATGGATGGATGGATAGATGGGCAATCAGTTGATAAAACATTGTACTTTATAATTATAAAAGCTTTTTTTTTAAATTGCAGTACTCTGGTGGCATGTCAGCAGACTGTGGTAGATCCTGCTGAGATCCTATGTATTGAATGAATACAGAATCGTTTTGAATCGGAAAAATATCGTTTTTGAACCGAGAATCACGTTGAATCGAAAAAATCTATATATTATCGAATCGCGACCCCAAGAATCGATATTGAATCAAATCGTGGGACACTCAAAGATTCGCAGCCCTAATATATATATATATATATATATATATATATATATATATATATATATATATATATATACACATATATATGTATATATATCTATAGATATATATATAGATATGTATACATATATACACATATCAATGTATATATATATATACACATATCAATGTATATATATATATAGATATATATATATTAATATATTTAGATATGTATACATAGATACACATATCAATGTATATATAAATAAATATATATATATTAATATATTTAAATATGTATACATATATACACATAGTGTATATACACACACATATTCATGTATACATATATACACATATATGTGTATTGTATATATATATGTATACATATATATGTATATATGTGTATGTACATTTATATATGTATATATATATATATATATATATATATATATATATACATATATATATACATATATGTGTGTGTGTGTATATATATATATATGTACACACATGTATATATTTATATATATATGTGTGTGTATAAATATATATATATATAAATATATGTGTGTGTATATATATATATATATATATATATATATATATATATATATATACAGGTGCTGGTCATATTATTAGAATATCATGAAAAAGTTGATTTATTTCATTAATTCCATTTAGAAAGTCAAACTTGTAGAATGTATACATTCATTCCAAACAGACTGATACATTTCAAGTGTTTTATGCCAAAAAGGAGATGATTATAGCTGACAACCAATGAAAACCCTAAATTCAACATCTCAGAAAATTAGAATATGGTGAAAAGGTCAGATATTGAAGACACCTGGTGCCGCACTCTAATTAGCTAACTAACTCAAAACCCCTGGAAAAGTCTTTAAATGGTCTCTCGTTTTGATTCTGTATGACACACAATCATGGGGAAGACTGCTGACTTGACAACTGTCCAAAAGATGACCATTGATACTTTAAAGAAGGAGGGCAAAACACAAAAGGTCATTGCCAAAGATGTTGGATGTTCCCAGAGCTCTGTATCCATGCACATTAATAGAGAGGCGAAGGGAAGACAAAGATGTGGTAGAAAAAAGTGTACAAGCAAGAGGGATAACCGCGCCCTGGAGAGGATTGTCAAACAAAACCGATTCAAAAATGTGGGGGAGAGCCACAAAGAGTGGACTGCAGCTGGAGTTAGTGCTTCAAGAACCACCACGCACCGACGTATGCAAGATATGGGCTTCAGCTGTCACATTCCTTGTGTAAAGCCACTCTTGAATAAGAGACAACGTCAAAAGCATCTCGCCTGGGCTCAAGACAAAAAGGACTGGACTGCTGCTGAGTGGTCCAAAGTTTTGTTTTCAGATGGAAGTCAATTTTGTATCTCCTTTGGAAATCAAGGTCCCAGAGTCTGGAGGAAGACAGGAGAGGCACAGAATCCACGTTGCCTGAAGTCCAGTGTCAAATTTCCACAATCGGTAATGGTCTGGGGTGCCATGTCATCTGCTGGTGTTGGTCCACTGTGTTTCCTGAGGTCTAGGGTCAATGCAGCAGTCTACCAGGAAGTTTCAGAACACTTTATGCTGCCTGCCGCGGACCAATTTTATGGAGGTGAAGATTTCATTTTCCAACATGACTTGACACCTGCACACAGTGCCAAATCTACCAGTACCTGGTTTAAGGACCATGGTATCCCTGTTCTTGATTGGCCTGCAAACTCACCTGACCTTAACCCCATAGAAAACCTATGGGGTATTGTGAAGCGGAAGATGCGAGATAGCAGACCCAACAATGCTGAAGAGCTGAAGGCCACTATTAAAGCAACCTGGGCTCTCATAACTAACGTGGGATCACACTCCTCAGCCTTCCCGGTAAGGTTTATTCAGGTGTACTGGAGAGGAGGCTACGTCGGATAGTCGAACCTCGGATTCAGGAGGAACAGTGTGGTTTTCGTCCTGGTCGTGGAACTGTGGACCAGCTCTATACTTTCGGCAGGGTTCTTGAGGGTGCATGGGAGTTTGCCCAACCAGTCTACATGTGCTTCGTGGACTTGGAGAAGGCATTCGACCGTGTCCCTCGGGAAGTCCTGTGGGGAGTGCTCAGAGAGTATGGGGTATCGGACTGTCTTATTGTGGCGGTCCGCTCCCTGTACGATCAGTGCCAGAGCTTGGTCCGCATTGCCGGCAGTAAGTCGAACACATTTCCAGTGAGGGTTGGACTCCGCCAAGGCTGTCCTTTGTCACCGATTCTGTTCATAACTTTTATGGACAGAATTTCTAGGCGCAGTCAAGGCGTTGAGGGGTTCCGGTTTGGTGACCGCAGGATTAGGTCTCTGCTTTTTGCAGATGATGTGGTCCTGATAGCTTCATCTGACCGGGATCTTCAGCTCTCACTGGATCGGTTCACAGCCGAGTGTGAAGCGACCGGAATGAGAATCAGCACCTCCAAGTCCGAGTCCATGGTTCTCGCCCGGAAAAGGGTGGAATGCCATCTCCGGGTTGGGGGGAGACCCTGCCCCAAGTGGAGGAGTTCAAGTACCTAGGAGTCTTGTTCACGAGTGGGGGAAGAGTGGATCGTGAGATCGACAGGCGGATCGGTGCGGCGTCTTCAGTAATGCGGACGTTGTATCGATCCATTGTGGTGAAGAAGGAGCTGAGCCGGAAGGCAAAGCTCTCAATTTACCGGTCGCTCTACGTTCCCATCTTCACCTATGGTCATGAGCTTTGGGTCATGACCGAAAGGATAAGATCACGGGTACAAGCGGCCGAAATGAGTTTCCTCCGCCGTGTGG
Organism: Nerophis ophidion; assembly: GCF_033978795.1. Classification (NCBI taxonomy): domain Eukaryota; kingdom Metazoa; phylum Chordata; class Actinopteri; order Syngnathiformes; family Syngnathidae; genus Nerophis; species Nerophis ophidion. The sequence goes on along the minus strand of NC_084624.1, from coordinate 27,281,559 downwards.
CGGGTCTCTCCCTTAGAGATAGGGTGAGAAGCTCTGCCATCCGGGAGGAACTCAAAGTAAAGCCGCTGCTCCTTCACATCGAGAGGAGCCAGATGAGGTGGTTCGGTCATCTGGTCAGGATGCCACCCGAACGCCTCCCGATGGAGGTGTTTAGGGCACGTCCAACCGGTAGGAGGCCACGGGGAAGACCCAGGACACGTTGGGAAGACTATGTCTCCCGGTTGGCCTGGGAACGCCTCGGGATCCCCCGGGAAGAGCTAGACAAAGTGGCTGGGGAGAGGGAAGTCTGGGTTTCCCTGCTTAGGCTGTTGCCTCCGCGACCCGACCTCGGATAAGCGGAAGAAGATGGATGGATGGATGGATGGATGGATGGATGGATGGGCTCTCATAACACCTGAGGAGTGCAACAGACTGGTCGACTCCATGCCACGCCGTATTGCTGCAGCAATTCAGGCAAAAGGAGCTGCAACTAAGTATTGATTGCCGTACATGCTAAAACTTTCCATGTTCATACTTTTCAGTTGGCCCACATTTCTAAAAAATATTTTTTGGTGCTAGTCGTAACTAATATTCTAATTTTCTGAGATACTGAATTTGGGATTTTTAGTAATTGTCAGTACTAATCATCAACATTTAAAGAAATAAACATTTCAAATATATCACTATGTGTGTAATGAATTGATATAATATGTAAGTTTCACAGGCTTCACGGTGGAAGAGGGGTTAGTGCGTCTGCCTCACAATACGAAGTTCCTGCAGTCCTGGGTTCAAATCCAGGCTCGGGATCTTCCTGTGTGGAGTTTGCATGTTCTCTCCGTGAATGCGTGGGTTCCCTCCGGGTACTCCGGCTTCCTCCCACTTCCAAAGACATGCACCTGGGGATAGGTTGATTGGCAACACTAAATTGGCCCTAGTGTGTGAATGTGAGTGTGAATGTTGTCTGTCTATCTGTGTTGGCCCTGCGATGAGGTGGCGACTTGTCCAGGGTGCACCCCGCCTTCCGCCCGATTGTAGCTGAGATAGGCGCTAGCGCCCCCCAGCGACCCCAAAAGGGAATAAGCGGTAGAAAATGAATGGATGGATGTAAGTTTCACATTTTTAAATATAATTACTGAAATAAATCAACTTTTTCATGATATTCTAATAATATGAACAGCACCTGTATGTGTGTGTGTATTTATATATATATATATATATATATATATATAGTGTGGGTAGAAAATGGATGGATGGATGGATAGTGTGGGTATGTGTGTATGTGTGTATATGCATATATGTATGTGTTTGTATGTATATATGTATATATATGTGAATGTGTGTATATATATCTTTAAATATATGTGTATATATATATCTATATATATATATACATATATATGTGTATATGTATACATACATATATATATGTATATGTTTATATACATATGCATTTATGTATGTATATATATATATATATATATATATATATATATATATATATATATATATATATATATATGTAGTGGTTTGTGCAGCCCTTTGAGACACTAGTGATTTAGGGCTATATAAGTAAACATTGATTGATATATATATATATATATATATATATATATATATATATATATATATATATATATATATATATATATATATATATATATATATATACATATATATATATATATATACATATATATATATATATATATACATATATATATATATATATATATATACTTTTTTTTTTTTACTTTTGTCTTTTTGAGCAAAAGACAGCTACCTTGACCACCCATATATATATATATATATATATATATATATATATATATATATATATATATATATATATATATATATATATATATATATATATATAGTGTGTATGTGTGTAAATGCATATATGTATGTGTTTGTATGTATATGTATGTATATATGTATATATATGTGAATGTGTGTATATATATCTTTAAATATATGTGTATATGTATATATACATACATATGTGTAAATGCATATATATCTACATATATATGTGTATATGTATATATATACATATATTTGTATATGTTTATATATACGTATATGTATATAAATATATATGTGTATATGTTTATATACATATGCATATATATACATATATATGTATATGTATATAAACATATATAAATATATAAATGTGTATATGTTTATATACATATGCATATATATACATGTATATGTATATGTATATAAACATATATATGTGTATATGTTTATATACATATGCATATATATATATATATATATATACATATATATGTATATATATATTTATTTTATTTTATTTTATTATTTTTTTTTACTTTTGTCTTTTTGAGCAAAAGACTGCTACCTTGACCACCCCTAACTGTGAACCATCACTGTAGACACCATTCACCTTTGATCACTAAAGACACTTTAACTGCTGCTGTGACCCAAGGTCACTTCCATATATATACTGTTGACTGTCAATCAGAATGTGCAATAATATTATGTTACTTACTGTGCCTTGTATATACTTTTTTTTAAATATTTTTTATTTTTAGCTAAGTACGGTACGACTTGTTGAAGGTTGGACTAGCAAAGTAAGATTTTTGTTGTACGGCGAACTGTCACACCTGGTTGAAGTCTTGTCTGGGTTTTTGTCTGGTTTCATGTTGTCTTGTCATTTCCTGTTTTATTTTGAAAGGTTAACTCTCCCTCTCGTTTCACTGGTCTAATGTCTCTCCTGATTGCCTGATTGTGCCCACCTGTGTCACCCTTCCTCATGTGTATAAATGTCTCATCCTCCTCTTGTCTTGTGCCAGAGTATATAATCTCGCTACGTACCTCCAGCCTTGTCCACAGCCTTGTACCGAGTTTGGTAAGTATTGTCTCGCTTTATTTATTGTTTTCTTTGTTTCTTCGGAGAGAGTGATTTTCTGTTGCTAAAGTTTTTCGTGCTAGTCTTTTGTATCTATTTCATAGTGCCTTGTCTTCCTTTTTTCTCCTACTGGAGCGCTTTTAGTTCGCTGGCTTCCCGACTCCTTTGCATGATTGATTTTCCTTTTTGTACATAATCGTAGATTGTTGGTTTTCTCTATTACACTCGTATAGAATTTTTGCTATTGCCTTTTTTCCTCCTTATGGAGTGATTTTCTGTTTATTGCCTCATGCCCTTTGCCACATTTCCTTTGTTCCTCAAATATATCACAGATTTTGTATCCACTTTGTTTTGATCACTCTGTCCTAGAGATAGCAAAAAACCTAATTAAATAGCCTGAGTCAATTGTCATGCTTTTGCACCTGAGTCCTCATTTTCGCCCAGCCCTAACACAAACTGTTTAACTGTGCATATGACAATAAACAATTTTGAATATGTGTGTGTATATATATCTATGTGTATTTTGTATGTGTATATATATACATATTTATGTGTATATATGTACGTGTGTGCGTATATATACATGTGTATATAAATAAATCATTCCAACATGATGTGCACTGTGCACTCTCCCTCACCAGATTCTCAAGTTCCTCCCAGTGTGCACAGTGCATGTCTTGTATTCACTAGCTTTTGTGGCTCATGGTTAATTCGATACCTGTGGTTACCTTAGTAACAACAAAAGCAATGTAATGTAAAGGGAAAGGCAAAACTAACAGTTTATCATGCAGCCTCCCTAATGTCACTTTGTTTAAATAATATTCCAATGCCTATGTTTGTACAATACAATTAAAAAACAAAAGATAATAAAAAGTTCAACACGCATTGCGGCATAAGGCGCAGTTTCAGTGCAGTCATACAACATCTGATATCATTTAAAGAGCGCTGTAGCTGATACCAGTTTGTGATCCCATCCGTCTTTCCCTGCAAATCTCTCATGCGTGCAAAAGCCATTTAAATCCAGTACAGACTGAGAAACACTGTGAATGAGAACTGTGTGCTAACTGGGCTTTAAAACCATTTGTCTAATCCTGTTTGCATGCAGTTAGTAAAAAAAACTGCTGTCCAGCAATGACCCACAAAAGTCGCCATTAACACACACCAATTTAACATGAGTGAGGCATTGGTGGAAAGGATGTTTAGGGTCAAACACGGGACCTATCATGCATACTATACATAAATTAAAAAGTACTTTCCTTGCGTATGAAAAATATTTAGGCTGAATTGCCTCAAACCACATGTGCAATATGTAAAATATTACTTTCCGGTCTATGGAGCGCATGTACCAGTATTTTAGACCGGACCATAAGCCGCAGCTATATACTGGAACGAAATATTTTGTAAATGTTTATTTACATACCTTAATTGTTTTCAAATGGTCTCTGTCACAGGGCAGTAGAACAGGTGATCAAACAAAACAGAAGTCATCATCATGGACCAACGAGATGCAGAAGCGCTCTACAATCAACTAAACAGACTCAATAACTCCACGGAGACGATTTGGTGAATTTACTAAAATGAAGCAATAAAACAAGAATGCCGTTGTAAGTTGATAATATTAGTACAGACACTTTTAAATGTCTAATTATATTTGCTAATGCTAACGACGCTAGCTTGATTATGTTTACGACAGCAAGTACATAAAAAACACTCCGACTGAAATCACACATGGGACGTTTGGGTAAGTATGAATTGTTTCAGGTCAATTGTAAAATGTCTAAACATTGCTCGGAATGATGCCAAATCCTGAAATTCGGTAACATCCTCATGGGGAGAAAGACTGAGTAGGAACCTGTGGAAAAACGGAGAAAAAAAGAGCAAACCCAGTGCTCAAAAGCAAGAGAAACAGATAGTAAGCCACAAGTTTTTTTTTTATCTTGTGTCCTTTTTTAATGTTTTCCTCAAGATGCATGAGGAAATGCTAAAAAAGCATGAGAAAACACAGGCTATTGTGTTCACGGAAGACCAGATGTGAACCATACAGTATCAGTTTTGAAGTAATCATGGACCAGGGTGACAAAAACATGCAAATAAATGATCAAAATGATTGCCTTCGTCCACACTGTCAATGCGAGGAAATAGGCTCTAGTTCTGTAGATGACGTCACATATGGAATCGATGTGATCCAAGTACGGTTATCTACCTAACAATCAAAGACTAATCGATATTACTGGAATTGATGTCAGATTCATTTCTCAGGGGCAGAAAATACATAAAGAAAACATGTTGGTGAAATTTTGGTAATTTTGGACGGTATGGGTCCTTTATTCAGTTCAGTTTCCGTTTATTTCGAACTTGCATACAAAACAATTTACCGTATTTTTCGCACTATAAGGCGCACTTAAAATCCTTTCATTTTCTCAGAACTCGAAAGTGCACTTTATAACCCAGTGCGCCTATTGTACGGCATAATTTTGGTTGTGCTTACCGACGTCCAAGCTATTTTATTTGTTACATGGTGATATGATAAGTGTGACCTGTAGATGGCAGTCACACATAAGAAATATGTGCGGATTGCAATAGGATGGCAGTCACACATAAGAAATATTGATTGATTGATTGATTGAAACTTTTATTAGTAGATTGCACAGTTCAGTACAGATTCCGTGCAATTGACCACTAAACGGTAACACCCGGATAAGTTTTTTAACTTGTTTAAGTCGGCGTTCACGTAAATCAATTCATGTAGACTGCAATATGACTCAAGTAAACAACACCAAAAGTATATGTTCCATTGAAAATATAGATTATTGCACACAGCGCTCAAAAATCTTTGGTAAGCTATTAAGCCGCACCGCTTGATGGATTGTACTGTGCTTTATATAGTATTATTATGGTGTGTGTATAAGGTAAGACATATTTGGTGATTAGTTTTGCAATATTATGCAAAAGCAACTTTTCTTACCTTGTGGTACCTACTGATTTGTATTTGGGATCTGCATAAGTCCTGAAAATTTGCGCAAGTCCGCCTTTGTAGTCCATAGTCGATAAGCTTCTTCTTTTTCTCTACCTTCTTGTTATGGGACATTCATCTAGACAAGACCTGCTCATCGGCAGTGCGCCTTATAATCCGGTACTTATTAATCAAATACTAATTGATATTACTGCAAATGACTGCCAGATTAATTTTCAGGAGCAGGAAATACATGAAGAAAACGTGTTGGTTAAATTTTGGTAGTCTTGGGACAGTATGGGTCCTTTATTCAGTTCAGTTCAGTTTCAGTTTATTTCAAACATGCATACGATACAATGTAATGCATTACATATTTCCACATATTGGGGGCCTGTACTCTCAAAAATGAAGCAACAAGCAGTGGTTCTCAACCTTTTTTCAGTGATGTACCCCGTGTGAACATTTTTTTAATTCAAGTACCCCCTAATCAGAGCAAAGATTTTGGGTTGAAAAAAAGAGATAAAGAAGTCAAATACAGCACTTTGTCATCAGTTTCTGATTTATTAAATTGTATAACAGTGCAAAATATTGATCATTTGTAGTGGTCTTTCTTGAACTATTTGGAAAAAAAATAAAAATAACCAAAAACTTGTTGAAAAATAAACAAGTGATTCAATTATATATAAATATTTTGAAGTAACCATCAACTTAAAGTGCCCTCTTTGGGGATTGTAATAGAGATCAATCTGGCTTCATGAACTTAATTCTAAACATTTCTTCACAAAAATGGAATTTTTAACATCTATATTTATGGAACATGTCCACAAAAAACCTAGCTGTCAACACTGAATATTGCAATGTTGCATTTCTTTTCACAGTTTATGAATTTACATTCATATTTTGTTGAAGTACTATTCAATAAATATATTTATAAAGGATTTTTGAATTGTTGCTATTTTTAAATGTTTTTTTTTTAAATCTCACGTACCCCCTTGGCATACCTTCAAGTACCCCCATTTGAGAACCACTGAGTTAGGACGATGAGACATTTTTCTCACGTTTCTTTTTTGTCGGGACATCTCTGAAAAAGTCACATTTGGAATAAATATGTTCCATCTACCTATTAATCAAAGACTCATTGATATTACTGGAAATGACTGCCAGATTCATGTTCAGGAGCAGAAAATACATAAAGAAAATGTCTTGATGAAATTTTGTTAATCTTTGTATGTAATCTAGTATAGGTCATTTATGTAGTTCAGTTTTCAATTCATTCCGAACATGCATCACATATTTCCACATTTTGAGGGCCTCTTCTCTCAAAAATGAAGCAACAAGTTAGGATGATGAGACATTTTTACACCTTTTTTTTTTGTCGGAACATCTCTAAAAAGTCAGTTTTGCATAATAAGGGACCTTTAACGGACAGTAAAGTGTCAAGCCCCCGTCCTCCCATCCCCAGATGTTCTGACAATGGACACAATGACATGTTCCAGAGTGCAGAGCTTGCTGCAAACATGGCTTGAAGTGGTCTCGCCCGACAACTAAAATTCCCTAAACAGGCTATTAAACAGACACAAATTCACCCCCTCCACTCCCCCCTCCTATGTGATGTCAGCGTGACAGCTACAGGCTTGTGTTTTCATCCTGTTCATTAGAGCTTTGGAGCACTTCAAGCTTTGTGACATTTCAGCGAGCGGCTTCAAAGGCAGTACGGGGAGGAAGCAGTCGCGCTCGGAATTTGGATGAGAGAGAGCGTTAACACACGCTGTAATAAAGAAACATATAACTGAAGACTATGAGTCACCTGCATCACTGTTGTCCACCCAGGAAAGCAAATGTTGGTTTTGAGGCGTTAGTTTGATCAGGTTGACTGTGTGAGGAGGAGGAGGTTTGATGTATGGCACCAGATGCCCCATGCCAGATGTTACGCTGGATGACATGAAGGTCTGGCAGGAGACTGGTTTTCAGGGAAAATAATTAACCTCCTCTGCCTGTGCATGGAAGGTCACACCGAAAATACGCCCATTAGCGATCATCCCAGTGTCTGAGCATGAAATATGTCCGACGTCTGGGAATGCATCGCGAACATGGCACTGGCTCGTCGTCTTCGTGGGAGTATTTCATGCCCTGAGTCCGCCGAGGAGAGGATAAAACTCAAACAAGATGTGCCGGCCCCTGGTTTCTTTGAAGGAGTTCCACGATCATACCTCCGATTCAGCCAGGGCTCGGACCATAAAAGGACACTCTGTTTACCTTAACCTGCCAGCGTCTGTTCGCCAGATGTTCCAAAGTAGGCACTTTCATCTCGCCTCGTATTTATAGACTCCTCGGCCGGGTTTGTTGCTGTTTTTGTGCCGGCGAGCATGTCTGAAAAAGTCAGCTCTGCTAAATTCAAACATTGTTTAATTTGCCTTGGAGATCTTCTGCGATTGAAAGATATGTCCTTCAGCGCCCTGGTTGCAATGCAGAAAGTGATACGGCTGCAGACAGGAGGGAGGGTCTAAGCCTCTAAACATGGTCTCCATTAAGTCGTCGGCTTTCGGCCAGCAAACGTACACATGTCGGAATTCTCTCTACAAAGTTATTTTTACATGAGTGTCTCTGATTGCTGATGACTTCTAATGGTTATTTTAACTTATTTTCTTTCGGGTTAACAAAACACAAGAAATATACACTCCCTGGCCACAACATTAGGAACACCATATTGAAAGTACTGTGGTGCCTCAGTTTTCGTTAGTAATCCTTTTCAAAATGCCATTGTAAGTTAATATTACTAACACTGACACTTAAAAATGTGTTAGCATATTTGCTAATGCTAATGACACTGGCTTGATGACATTATGATTGCACGTACAGCAATGCATGAAAACACTCCGTAGACATCACACATGGGACAGTTTAGTAAGTATGATTTTTTTTAGGTTTATTGTAAAATTTACAAATGTTACTTGGAGTGATGAATGAAGAATTCTTTCAAGCAGAAACACTATGGAAGGTTATACATCCGGTTCAAAGCATGAAGTAGGACTTGTTTTAAAGGTTATTGCACTTTACAGCAGCACGTTTCCTGATGAAGACTAGAAGACGGACTCACATTACAGCAGTTTTAAAGTCTATGCATTTGCTCCCTGTGTGTTTAAGGATCTATTTTAAGGTTATTTTTATGTTTTTTTAAATGCTTTTTGGTATTGGGCCTTCTTATCTTTCAAATGTGCTTCTATACTGTTTGGAGTTTGCACGTCGACAGAGAAGGGAGCCGAATGCTAATAAGTCAGTCTTATTACTTTTTGTATTTCATGTCATTCTTTTGTTTTGTTTGCATGGCTCAAAATAAACCATTTATTCATTCATTCATTCATTCATTCATACTACAAGTCTTGACGGACCCTGAGATCCTTCGGCAGTCATCTCCTAATTATTCCGAAAGTCAGGAATAATTAGAATAAACTCCTCTAAATTCAAACATTGTTAAATTTGCCTTGGACATCTTCTGCGATTGTAAGATATGTTCTTCTGCCCCCTCATAGCGATAAAGAAACTGATACGGCTGCAGACAGAAGGAAGGGTGTAAACCTCTAAACATGGTCGTCGGCTCTCGGCTAGCAAACGTAAACTTGTCGGAGTATTTTCTACAAAGTCGCTGTTATTTTTACATGAGGGTCACTGATTGCTGATGCCTTCTAATGGTTATTTCAAGTCATTTTCTCTTGGGTTTGAAAGGAAATCACAACAGATATACACTCATTGGCCACAACATTAGGCATGCCATAATGGCAGTACTGTGATACTGTGGGTTTTAGTAATATTAACTTACGATGGCATTCTTTTTTTTTAAAAGGATTACTTACACTGACACTTATAAATGTGTTAGTATATTCGCTAATGGTAACGACACTAGCTTGATAACATTATGATAGCACGTACAAAAATGCATGAAAACATTCCTTAGACATCACCAGGGAAGGTTTAGTAAGTATGAATTGTTTTAGTTATTTTGTAAAACTTACAAACGCTGCATGGAATGCAGAATCCTTTCAAGCAGAAACACTATGGACGGTTATACTTCCGGTTCAAACAACGAAGCAGGACTAGTTGTAAAGGTTATTGCACCTTTACAACTACTCCAAAATTCAGCAGCACATTTCCGACAAAGACCAGAAGGCGGGCTCACATTACACCAGTTTTAAAGTCACTGCATTAGCTCCCCGTGTGCTTAAGGATCGATTAGTGTTATGTTTTTTTTTTTAAATGTTTTAATGGTATTGGGCCTTTTTATCTTTCAAATGTGCTCTTATACTACAAATCTTGGTGAACCCTGAGATCCTCCGGCACACATCTCCTAATAAGTCCAAAAGTCAGGACGAGCACGGAGAAAAATTCAACTCAATTAAATTCAAACATTGTTAAATTTGCCTTGGAGATCTTCTGCGATTGAAAGATTTGTCCTTCAGCCCCCTCGTTGCGATGCAGAAAGGGATACGGCACAGACAGAAGGGAGGGAGTGAGCCTCTAAACATGATCCCCATTAATTCGTCGGCTTTCGGCCAGCAAACGTACACATATCAGGCTTCTCTCTACAAAGTCGCTGTTATTTTTACATGAGTGTCTCTGATTGCTGATGACTTCTAATGGTTATTTTAAGTCATTTTCTCTCGGGTTGGCAAGGAAAACACAAGAAATATACACTTATAGGCCACAACATTAGGCACGCCATAATGGGAGTACTGTGATGCCTCCGTTTTTGTTAATAATCCTTGATTTTCCTATAAGGAATCATATCAATCACATTTTCCAGAGTCGTGCATCAATGGGACCTGGAACTCTTCCAGAACCATCCAAACTTTTGAACATTTCTTATTTTCAAGGCCCCGGCCACAGACCGGAAAAATTAGCTGCTGCAGAGGCGGCTAGCAGCTAACTGTACCACCATATAACATGTAGAACTGCTCCCCTAAGTCAATAATTGAAGTGAACTGAAATCCATTTAATTGGTGCTTGTCCCTACCCCCAAAAAGGAAACTTTTATTAACATGTAAAATGCCTTTTTAAAGGAAAAACTTACTTTAAGTTATAAATTATAGTATGAAAACAATTCAACATAATGTAATAATAAAAACTGCAACAGTTGTATGAATGTAATAATTATTATTTATCCTTTTCTTTGGAGAATGGACTTCCAGCTGCTTCTCCGTCAAACACTCTGTCAGCAGCTTTTTTATATTTTCATGGAAAAATGTCTGCCATTGAGATATTGTTTTTACATCCTTGGTGTTGGGCTGCGCGATTAATTAGTTTGATAACCTAATCGCAAGAGGCACAGAGGAGTTCTTTTGTTTATTTTTTTGTCACCGTCACCGCCATTCGAGTGAGAGACATGTTGGCTAATCAGAATTGTTGGGCTCCTCGTCATTTGCCTGCTGGTCAATCTAAAGTGTTAGGAAGAAACAAAACGTTTGCAGAGGAGGAATTCAGTATGCTAATAACAAACACCACTTGCACCTTGAAAAAAAAATTGGATGGTGATTGTATAAAATGGCCTAAAGAAACTTCAGAATCATAACAATGGAGAGCAGTTAGAATCAAAGAAGAGTGGCACTTCAATTACCAGAATTTCCAGGCCATAGAACGCACCGCTATTTAATCCACACCCACTAAGTATTCGAGTACAAATATATTTTTACATATATTACCCAAACTAGACTTAAAGCCACATATACTTACCGCTAATAACAAACACCACTTGCACCTTGAAAAGAAGATTTGATGGTGATTGTATAAAATCGCCCATAGAAACTTCAAAATCATGACAAAGGAGAGCAGTTAGAATCAAAGAAGAGTGGCACTTCAATTACCAGAATTTCCAGGCCCTAGAACGCACCGCTATTCAAGCCGCATTCACTAAGTATTCGAGTACAAATATATTTTTACATATATTACCCAAACTACACTTAAAGCCACATATATTTACCGCTACGGAATATTTTGTAAATGTTTATTTACATACCTTAATTGTTTCCAAACAGTATCTATAACACGGTAGTAAGACATCTGATTAAACAAAACAGAAGTCATCGTCATGGACCCACTTGCTGTAGAAGCGAGCTCTCGCATCATCTAAACAGACTCAATAACTCCACCTTTCGGTGAATTAATGAAACTGAAACAATACAAAAAGAATGCTGACATTTGGAAATGTGTTGGCATATTCGCTAATGCAAACGACACTGACTTGATTACATTATAGTCGCATGTACAAAAATGCATGAAAACATTCCTAAGACGTCACACGTGCGACGGTTTAGTAAGTGTGAATTGTTTTAGTTATATTGTAAAACTTACAAACATTGCTTGGCGTGATGAATGAAGAATCCTTTTAACCAGAAACACTATGGAAGGTTATACTTCCGGTTCAAAGTACGAAACAGGACTAGTTGTAAAGGTTATTGCACCTTTACAACTACTCCAAAATTCGGTGGCACGTTTCCTGACGAAGACCAGAAGGCGGGCTCACATTACATCAGTTTTAAAACCTATGAATTTGCTCCCCATATGTTTGAGAATTCATTTTAAGGTTATTATTATGTTTTTTTAAATGTTTTTTATGGTATTGGGCCTTCTTATCTTTCAAATGTTATACTACAAATGTTATACTCTGACACTCCTCTTCTAATTATTCCAAAAGTCAGGACTCAAAGTTACGAGATGGCATCTTTCGACTATTATGGAACATATATAGACAATATGGAGTGTATGGAACAGCTTGCCAGAGGACCTCGACAGGCTGCAGAGAACGTTCATGTTTTTAAGAGCAGGCTTGATACCCACCTTGAAACCTACAAAAATATTTTTTAGAAATCAGCTCTTGTTTTTAGAAATATACCCTAGTACGATGACTGCTTTTACCCACGTCTTTCCTCGTTCTGTCTCTCGCTTTCGGTTTACATTACCTTGGCTGCCTTTCCCTCTGTGCACGTCGCCAGACGGAGTCTAATTGAATAATTTCGCCGGGGATCAGTGAGATTAGGGATTGTGTTTATGCCTCTGTCGCTCTGGATTAGTGCTTCTTTCATATCTGCCTTTAGGAACAAAGAATAGCAAATACACATTGGGACAAAGACCTACATGCTTTGTGATGGATATAGACACTTCGCCTTTTTACTTGCAGGGTGTGCTACATTTCTATTCATTGGTTATCTTTAACCTTTACCAGCCAAGCAATGGAGTGTTTTTTAATATGTGTAAGTACCGTATTTTTCGGATTATAAATCAGTTTTTTTCATAGTTTCATAGATTGGGTGCGACATATACGCCGGAGCGACTTATGTGTGAAATTATTTACACATTACCGTAAAATATTACATAATATTATTTATCTTATTTGCGGAAGAGATGGAAAAAATGTCAGCAATCGTCACACACACGTCAACCAATAAGAATTCGGCGGCGGAGGGTCATGGCAGAAGTGCATTGTGGTTCATGAGATGCTGACTGCTACATGCCATATGCTACTGCCGTAGCTATTAAAATGAATCATTTCAACATTGGCGGTAACTTATAAAAACAGAGAAGGGCTGAACAAAAATGGCACCGAAAAGGAAATTATGTACTGCATATTAAAAGCTGGACGTAGTGAAATATGCAGCAGAAAATGACAAGAGGAAGCGGCGCAGACCTTTGGAGTTGGCTGAGTTGTTTAGAAATGACATCGAGGAAGATTTCATGGGATTTAGCGATTAGGAGTGACAGATTGTTTGGTAAACGTAAAGCATGTTCTATATGTTATAGTTATTTGAAAGCCTCTTACCATATAATATGTTTCGTTAACATACCAGGCCCGTCCTCTGTTGGTTATTTATGTGTCATATAACGTACACTTATTCAGCCTGCTGTTCACTATTCTTTATTTATTTTAAATTGCCTTTCAAATGTCTATTCTTGGTGTTGATTTTATCAAATAAATTTACCCCCAAAATGCGACTTATACTCCGGTGCGACGTATATATGTTTTTTTGCTTCTTTATTATGCATTTTTGGTCGGTGCGATTTATACTCCGGAGCGATTTATAATCCGAAAAATACGGTAAGTAATGACGAACAGTATTAGTGATAACCGCAGTAAACCCCCACTGACGGTTAATATTACTGTTTTAAATCGAAATTATCAGAAAAAAAACGTGACTGATTAACTGCACTTTGATAAACTCACGGACTGACTGACGCCAGCTCGCTGGATGAAATGCTAACATGAAAACACAAGATTAAGAATGGATAAACAACGTACCCCAATCTGGTCGTATATAAAATCATTGCTGTACGAGTAACTAAGACATTCAGTTGTGCAAATTAAGCCCTTTTTACAGGCGCTTTCCCATTTTGCTTAGTAAATGAGATACCCCCTGTGTTTTCACCAAAAACAACCCGGATGAATAAAAATGCACAGGAACTAATTTAATTCCTGGTAGCAAGGTTGGACATTTAAAATATCCTTAGGAACTTTAGAGGGGTGGGCTCTGCTGTTGGACGCTGATTGGTTAAACACAGTTTGGGCGGATGATAAACTGGGGGACAAATATCCAGTACATACTTACAATTGTACACACATACATACATATATACCGTATGTTCTGGACCACCAATGGGCCGACAATCCATCAAGCGGTGCGGCTTCAAAATGATACTAAAACATTTTGACAGATTTTTGAGCGCCGTGTGTAATGTTCTTTATTTTCAATGGAACTTTAAAAGTTTTAGTGTTGTTTACTGGCATCATCTTGCAGTCTACAAATATATCTTATGTGTGACTGACATCTACTGGTCACATTTATCATTTCACCATGTACCAAATAAAATTACTTCAATGTCGGTATCCACAACCAGTATTATTCAGCATATTAGGCACATCGGGTTTTTGAGAAAACAAAAGGAATTTAAAGGGGAACATTATCACAATTTCAGAAGGGTTAAAACCAATAAAAATCAGTTCCCAGTGGCTTATTTTATTTTTCAAAGTTTTTTTCAAAATTTTACCCATCACGCAATATCCCGAAAAACTGCTTCAAAGTGCCTGATTTTCACCATCGCTATATCCACCCATCCATTTTCCTGTGACGTCACTGCGTGATGCCAATACAAACAAACATGGAGGATAGAACAGAAAGATATAGCGACATTAGCTCGGATTCAGACACGGATTTCAGAGGCTTAAGCGATTCAACAGATTACGCATGTATTGAAACAGATGGTTGGAGTATGGAGGCAGATAGCGAAAACGAAATTGAAGAAGAAACTAAAGATATTGAGTTATATCACGACAGACTGCGGCAACGAGGACGAATTCGGCGATCGCCTTCCAACCAAATATTGCATCTTTTGACCACTGGTGCAACATGAATCTGTCGATTGGTATGTGTTTGTTTGGCATTAAATGTGGGTGGAGGGAAAGGCTGGATGCAAATATAGCTACAAATGAGGCATAATGATGCAATATGTACATACAGCTAGCCTAAATAGCATGTTAGCATCGATTAGCATGCCGTGACCATTGATATGTCTGATTAGCACACTCCACGTCAGTCAACTTCAATCCGTCTCTGTTCGTCTTGTTACACCCGCCGACAACACACCGACGATGTCACGACGCGGAGTCGAACCCGCATTTCCTCGGCGGCTGGAGCTGCGTGCGCCCCTACTTACAGTGAGCCAAGAGGGGGCTCTGCTGCCAGTGCACTCAGACTCGCCCTCACTCGTGCTGAGTGCAGCACGCCCAAGCAGCAACAAGCCTGTAGCCTGTCAACACAACTGGATTTGACGAGAGTGAGCAGCATAAAAGCCAGCAAACCCGAGGAATCTTTGCCAGAACGATGCTATCTTCTCAGTAAGCATTACGTCTGGCATTCCCTCCCCTGTGCTTTGCTCTTTGCTCTCTCCGAGTCTCCCTTGTTCATGTCCCTTGTGTTTTCCACAGTGACTCCCCTGTCTTCCGTGATTGTACCTTGCCTCTGGACATCCATCCAGATTCCTAACTGCCTTCCTCGATCCACGACCTCCCTGCTCAGAACCAGACCACGCTGCCTCGCTCCTGTCCCGACATCTTGCCTGCTCACAAACTGCCTCTTCGCCTTGCCCCTCTGGATTCGACGAAGGATACAACCAACACTCATAGACAACAAACCCTGGTAACATTTACATTATTAATATTACCCATAGTCATCACTCATTCACTTAGAGTAGCATACACACGCCATGTAATCATCAAAGGTTTAAATAAACCTTGTGAACCGCAGTTGTGCCCTGGTTGTCGCCTCCTTCCCTCCTCTGTACATAACAGACGGCATGATGTCTCCAAGGTACGGAAAACAGTCGAAAAAACGGAAAATAACAGAGCTGATTTGACTTGTGTGTGTAATGTGTTTGAAAAAAATGGCGGGATGCTTCCTGTTGTGATGTCACGGGTGAAAGGTCTTTGCTCCGACAACGAACAATTGAAAGGCGTTTCAATCGCCAAATTCACCCTTTTAGAGTTCGGAAATCGGTTAAAAAAACATATGGGCTTTTTTCTGCAACATTAAGGTATATATTGACGCTTACATAGGTCTGGTGATAATGTTCCCCTTTAAGTGCGCCTCATGGTCCGAAAAAAATTGAATTTAAAATATTTTACGTATTTTCTTTTTTTTTCTTGACAACATGTCTGAAATGGAAATGTTTGTGTCCAAGTATATCAGAAAGTCACTTTTTCATAACGTGTCCCCTTTAAGGTAATGAAGCTGCAACTTTTAAATTGGGGTATTTCTATAATAAGACCATAGCCAGTGCAAATGCACCTGAGGGTGGGTAGAGAGTGCATTTTTTCTCATGAACTTTACTCCAAAAGCCGGCTAAAGCCGAGACGTTCGCAAAACAGGCGAAATCCCTGTTGAGTTTGCCTAGGGGGCTACTGTGTGGCGAAAAGAAGTTGTTTGCTGTTATTAACCTTGCTATGAATCCTGTCCTTCTCAATCCACCAGTAATCCTAATAATCCATGTTTGCGCTGCCCCGTCTCTGTAATATGTGCCAGATGCTGATCGAGCAGATAAACACCGAGCTTGTGTTTTCTCATACCAGGAAAAATAAAGCGGAGGAAGCCCCGCCGGCGTCCGCATGCTGCGATGAAAGAAGGGGAAAACAGCGGTGAACGTACACACGGAACAATCAAGGTGAGTCCCTCTGCGAGACGCTCTCATCCAAAACAGCGTAAATAGAACAGTAAGTACATCGTAAATTAGACAATTTGAACGCTTAAGTCTGACTAAGAGTTTAAACTAACAATGACATGATAATAGATTAAGTGATTGAAGAACAGTGCGGTGTGGAGTGCTTAGTGCTGTCTCAAACAGTCTGCTGTTTCAAGAAAGATCACCTGATCATCTTCACACTGGAAACAAAAGTTCAGGGCAAGCATGGACCGAGTCTTTTAAACATACCATTTAAAAAAAAATTGCGCTTTCTCATGCATTCATTGTTGCATAATACCGAGTGCACAGGTGTACCTGATGGTCCCGCCAGTGTACGGTCTCACTCTTCAAACAAGCTCTCATCCAGGATGATCCTCGCCTTTACCCGACAAATAAACATTGTCTTCTGTATATTTTAACATGGCCATGTCCTGACCCCCTTGAACGCATCCCAGCAATTACAGGCTGCCTGCATTACTTTCAGCCTTCCTGTCAGTTTTGCAAACCAGCCGCTCTAATGATGCCAACAGTTTTGTATTAGACCTATTGAGCTATTATTCTCTGTCAATAAGTGAATCTGCTGAACGTGACTTCTTAAACTATGCATTTATAAGAAAGGGTTTGGTATGAAATCGAATCTCGTACTCGCAATCTGTAATGTCAGTAAATTATGGAGAATGGAGAAAATTTATCATTTACTATTACATTTGTGGGACAAACTGTTAAAGAAAAGATGGTAATTTATTTTGAAAAAACAATATGGCACTAAAGAAGCACCCTTTAGCCCCAGTGACGTGCTGTCAGGGGAGGCAAGTGAGGCAGTGTCTCACCTGCCACCAGGTGGCTTAACCATGAGATGTTCCAAAAAGAAGTAATAAAATAAAATAAGTTTTAATATTTCTCTTTTGGGACGGCGTGGCACAGTGGGATAGTGGCCGTGCGCAACCCGAGGGTCCCTGGTTCAAATCCCACCTAGTACCAACCTCGTCACGTCCGTTGTGTCCTGAGCAAGACACTTCACCCTTGCTCCTGATGGGTGCTGGTTGGCGCCTTGCATGGCAGCTCCCTCCATCAGTGTGTGAATGTGTGTGTGTGAATGGGTAAATGTGGAAGTAGTGTCAAAGCGCTTTGAGTACCTTGAAGGTAGAAAAGCGCTATACAAGTACAACCCATTTAACCCATTTATTTTTATGCTTTCTATATGATTTTGGTGTGGTTCCTGTATATTTTGATAATTTTCATGGTCAAAATCGCGGAAATTCCATGTTTCCTGATCAAAACAATGAAGCAGATGAGAAGTGAGGCAGGCACAGGCGGTGCCTCCATGGCTACACACAGTGTGTATTGGGCGTGCCTGAGAGGGAGCCACGTAGAAAAGGCAGGTCTTGAGGCAGCAAGTACCTCTGCCTCAAGGTAGGGGGCGATACATTGTCAACTTGCAGTTCAATGCCTCAGCAGTACTCTGACTTCCTACACTGCTAGAAGTGGGGGCGCTCAAGCTAGCAGACACAGGTCTCTCCAGCGGAAGCCAGCATTTTTTTATTTTCCTTCTTTTTTAACTGTATTTATAACAAACATGGCATTTTTATTAGAGTAAGCCAGCGTTTGTGGGTGTTTTTTTGTCAGATGCAAAAATATTGTTTAATTTCTTAGAATGAAATTGAATTATTGAATGTTTCTGCCAATATGGAGGATTATATGCTGTATCCAAGATGAAATACTTCTTTAAACTGGACTTTAAGACAAAATGAATGCGATCATACAAAATATGTTTTCATGGAGGATAGCTATTGCTGCTTCAGATACAAATACAGAAAGGTAAAATACACTCACTATACTTGATTTTTTTTTTGTTAAAAGCAAATGGGACCAAAAAGTATTTAATAACAACTTTATCAAATAGTTTTTGGACCCATTTATCATATCATATTATTATTATGATAATGTTTTTATGAAAGCGAATAACTCCCTTTTTCCCTGTAACTGTAATGTGCAACCTAAATCAACAATGAATAGAGCTGCACGTATGAATTTAAGTTAAAAAAAAAAAGGAGGAAAAAAAAGTATGTATGCCTCAGCTGGTGTTTAGTTCACCGCACATCACTGTTTAGCCCCTGTAAGTGTGAAAACAATAAAAATAAATGTGTACTTACTACCTAAAAGCATATTTTGTTTAATTATAATGTATTTCTATTTTTAACCACATATTTCAAAAATGCAATAATACAAAACACAAAATAACAATATTTCAGTCTTTTTCTTAAGTTTTGCACTAATTCAACTAAGGCAGAACTGGGCAAATATTTTGACTCAGGGGCCACATTGAGAGAAAAAATGTGTCTGGGGGGCCAATGAGCATGTGTGTATTAATTAGATTTACACATGTAGCTGTAAAAACCTGCTGCACAGTGTGTGTGTTTGGGTCCTTTTTCCAGGAACACTAATTCCAAAAGTCACAATGTCCTATAGAATTCTAAAAACGTCATGACAGGCCACCTAAAAAAAAAACGGAATAGAATTTTAAGCTTTTTTACTGAATAAGACACCCAAACTGTACATGAAATTAATGAAAGTGGGATTTACAATATTAACTATGAACAATAAAACACTGGATATAAACAACAAATGAACGTTGCTCTTCTTTTACTTCTCGACCAGCTCCTCGATAGACATCTTTTACAATCAAGCAAAACACAACAAAATGTAACAAACATCAAAATACAAATGCAAAGGGTAATAAACACCTATAATAAAATATAATATTGTCACTTTTATGCAGAAACTTGTTGTAAAAATGTGCTTCCGCATCTGTTCCTGACACACATGTTTGGGGCTGGCTGCTCTGAAAACAAACCCTGCCCACTCTGCTTTGTTCCTGGTCTGAGCTCCTGTGACGTAGATTACCGTAACTCATACAACACTCAAACGCGCAGACTCCAACTATTGAAGTACTTTCTATAGTTCAATACTTATGGTCATTTAAAAACAACACTGCACATCATAAAGGCCTACTAAAATGAGATTTTCTTATTTAAACGGGGATAGCAGGTGCATTCTATGTGTCATACTTGATCATTTCGTGATATTTCCATATTTTTGCTGAAAGGATTTAGTAGAGAACATCCACTATAAAGTTCGCAACTTTTGGTCGCTAACAGAAAAGCACTGCCTTTACCGGAAGTCACAGACTATGACGTCACATGTTGATGGCTCCTCACATATTCACATTGTTTATAATAGGAGCCTCCAACAAAAACAGCTATTCGGACCAAGAAAACGACAATTTCCCCATTAATTTGGGAGAGGGTGAAAGATTTGTGTTTGAGGATATTGATAGCGACGGACTAGAAGAAAAAAAAAACACGATTGCATTGGGACAGATTCAGATATTTTTAGACACATTTACTAGGATATTTCTGGGAAATCCCTTATCTTTCTATTGTGTTGCTAGTAAGTTTAACAGTACTTGTTAGGCAGAGGTATGTGTCCACGGGTGTCTTGACGACAATGTCTCAGGGAAGTCGACGGCAGCTTTATGCACGGCGCAAGCTCACTTGATTTATGTAATTATGCCGTTAAAGCAGACGACTTTTAGCTGTGTGTGTGTGTGTGCAGCGCTCATATTTCCTAACAGTCCGTGACGTCACGCGTACATGTCATCATTACGCGATGTTTTCAAGAAGAAACTCCCAGGAAATTTAAGATTGCAATTTAGTAAACTAAATAGGTTGTATTGGCATGTGTTGCAATGTTAATATTTCATCATTGATATATAAACTATCAGACTGCGTGGTGGGTGGTAGTGGGTTTCAGTAGGCCTTAATGGCGGCTACAGTTTTGATGTTAAAAGTATAAAAAATTATGTTGAACGTCCGGCGGGCCGCATTGAAAATCTTCATGGTCCTCATGTGGCCCGCAGGCCGTATTTTGCCCATGTCTGAACTAAGGTATGTTTGTATATTTGTTCCGTTTAAAAAAAAAAAAGTGTTGGTAGAAAATCAAATAAAATGAAACACAGTCGTTGTGGATGGGGCCTTTGTTGAATTGGTCTTTAACAGGTGTCCTCAATTACAATCATCCAAAAATAAAATAAATAGTATTAATGTAAGGAAGCAGATTGACATACACAGAGTTAGGGATTTGAATCCTGGTGCCCTTGTGTGAAATGTGAGAGTCGGTAGCCCTTGAACTATCCAGCTGCTCCCAATGGACAACTGTATGGTTTCATTATTTGGGTGACGTTTGGCGGACTCAATGAAAAGTTTCAGCTGGCCAGATTTGAGCCTCAGGCTGCCTATTAAAGGCCCCCTTTCCTCTCGTTTCCAAGCAAGCTGTCCTCTGCTGATAATACCTTATAACACCAAGCACACATTACCTGCCGCACAATCAACATATCTCCTTGAAATCCACAAAGCAAGAGCAGCAATACCACCGAGGAATCAATCAGCGTAATGGTTTCTCCTGTGGAGAGCACGCCAGGACAGGTGATATAAACACCCCCCGCCCCACCCCCCCCCCCCCCCCCCCATCATAGTCAGCACAGCGCTCCATCACTGCTGTCAACCACCGTTGGAAACTCCTCATCCTGCTAAGTCCGACGGTCCTTCGCTCTATCTCTGAGACCAATCAGTCCACCCGTGATCCTTTGCCCTCTCAGTCCATTTGAGTTGAAGATCTTTAAGTCGAGCAGTCAACTCTACTTTGGCCTTTTTCTCATCATCCCGTCCAGTAAATGTTTCTATCTTCACGTGGGGCATCAAGGTATTTTTCCCATTTTAGTCGAATACAAGTTTGTCTCACTTTGCTTTTTGATCGTGAAAATTAAAAGGGTACTGCACTTTTTGGGGAATTCTTCCTATCATTCACAATCTTTATGAGAACACGTATGTTGTTGTTTCTTTTTTTTTAGTGCATTCTTACGAGTAAATAAATGCAAGCAAAAGTCTACGTAATGAAGTAACAGTCACATTCATAACATTCTACAGAGGCACTATAGAGGGCAGCACGGTGGGACAGGGGTGAGTGCAAGTGCCTCACAATATGAAGGTCCTGAGTAGTCCTGAGTTCAATCCCGGGCTTGGGATCTATCTGTGTGGAGTTTGCATGTTCTCCCTGTGACTGCCAGGGTTCCCTCCGGGTACTCCGGCTTCCTCCGACCTCCAAAAACATGCACTTGGGGATAGGTTGATTGGCAACACTAAATTAGCCCTGGTCTGTAAAGTGAATGTTGTCTGTCTTCTGTTGGCCCTGTGATGAGGTTGCAACTTGTCCAGGGTGTACCCCGCCTTCCGACCAAATGCAGTTGAGATAGGCTCCAGCACCCCCCGCGACCCCAAATGGGACACGCGGTTGAACATGGATGGATGGACTATAGGGAGCCTACTGACCATCTGCATCTCTGCCTGGACTGGAGCCTGCAGTGCATCAGATTGGAAGTCTCTGCAGAGAGTGGTGAGGACGGCGGAAAAGATCAGCAGGACTCCTCCTCCTCCTATCTAGGAGATCGCATGAAGCCGCTGCCCTAACCAGGGCTCAAAAAATCTGCAGAGACTTCCTCCACCCCCATCAAGGACTGTTTTCACTGCTGGACTATAGAAAGAGATACCACAGCCTCCATAGCAGAACCTCCAGGTTCTGTAACAACTCCTTCCCTCAGGTTATAAGACCCTTGAACGCATCATAATAATCCCCTCAATTCCCCCCCAAAATGGATTAACTCGCTGGAATATAAAGACAATACAACATAGTAAACGTGGATGCAAATGCAAAAGTGCAATTTATTTATCCGTACAGTAATCAATTTATTTATATCTGAACCTTATTGCTCTTATATCCTGCACTACAACGAGCTAATGAAACAAAGTGTTTTTATCAGTACTGCAAATTACAAATTTGAATGACAATAAAAGGAAGGCTAAGTCTAATAATAACATAACATTTGCATATTTTTCTCGTTTTGAGTATACATACATTTTATAGACACATCACAACGTTCACTTTTCCTTCAACATCATCACTGATTATGACTCACTGTAGACATTATGAGAGCCAACACATATAAAATAAAATATCACTTACTGTACAATGTCTGCTCTCACTGGTATGCTGACTTTCAGGATGTTCCTATATTCCTGTTGAGATAAAAAAAAAATACTTCTAATTGTCACAAGGGTTAAAAAAAATGTTGGGGCAAAACCAACGTCTTACGAGTGTCTTTCTCGTCTAAACTTTTCTCACTGGCTCTCATCAAAGGCGGACGCTCCCTTTTCCCTATACTCTCCTGCTTGCTTCTTTATTTTGTCTTATCTCAACTTTCTTGTTGCCTCTGTTTGCACTGCTCTCAAAAATCTAAACAATAGAATTGATCAACTGACCTCCCAACGAAATTGACAAGCTCTCGGGTTCAGGCCAACCTGCCTGTCTTGACGGATTGGTTGTTGCTGGACACACGATGGACTATTGGGAGAAGTGGAGTGCCGCGTACCTGCCAACCTTTTTTGCAGTCGAGGACGTTGAAGACATCTATCTACCTATTCGGAACCATCTGCTAATTGGAGTAAGCGTTGCTCTGGTGTATCGACAAATTGGAAGAATCTGGCAGCTATTCAAAGTACCCCAAAGCTGCCACAAATGATTGGAGGACATGATCAGAACTGTAGGCACTCAAGACGTTTGGGATTTTGGACAATATTGCAAATTTGACAACATCTTGGAGATGCCGGCTGCTATAATGGTGAAGTGTGATGAGTTTGAAGACCAGAAATAGACAATTTGTGTGAAATATTTAAAATTATTTTAACTTGGTCAAACACAAACATTTTAATCTGGATTGCTTTCCCTATGCAAGCAACTTGACAAGGTAGTTGGTTCGAGGCTGTCCGAGACAGTTCAGTGAAGACGCAACAAACTCCTTTCCTGTCTCTAATGGACACACACCTGTTGTTGCTGACCTTTGTTGGACTGACTGGCACGCTGCAGGCTTACACACACACATGCATCCACGAAAAATACACTCCAAATACACAGAGCAGCGCCCCTAGTGGCTAGCAGCTTAAGGCCTGATGCCCTTATCTCACCCCGGGTTGCAAATCTCGAGTTGTATGTTGTAATATGTATACGTGCTTTGCTCTAGAGTTTTTTACTCACTCCAGACTAGGGCTCCCTTCCCCCATTGGGGCCCAGTCTGATATCAACCTTTTTTTTTTTACTTATCCTTCCCCAGCATCTACCTTTTTGCGGGTTTGTGGTGTAAATGAAATGTTGTACTTCTGCACTGACACTAAATAGCATACCATACTGTACTATTCCATACCATAAATTGGCTGTCAAAGTTGACCAACTTCTCAGTTTATGTCTTCATCATTTTAATATCCAGGTAAGGGACATGATTTATAACCTAGAATACACTTTCACAAGCTCCAATGTGGGGGTGTCAATATCGGGAAGTTGCTTCTCTCTGATCAGTACGCCATTAAATCTATGTCCTTAACTTTAGCATTTGTAATAACAATATCGCTAATACTTGGTCAATATTCAGGTCACAAAATTTAAATGGAGTATTGTTGACCTTTTTTGGATGGTTATTTGGATTTTATGGTTGAAATGACGCTACGTCTCCCATTGCCTCTATTGTAAGCAGACTTTTATTGAGGTTTATTTACGGGTTAGAATGCAGTAAAAAAGACATGTGTTTTTGTTTCTCATAAGGGTTGTGAATGATAGGCAAAAAAAAAAGTAAATTTTCCCTTTAAAAATGCCATATTTCAAGGTTGAGCATTTGTTGGACTTTTTTGTTTGTTTGAAGATTTAAATATTTTTCATCCCAGTTTTGAAGTATTAAACAAGGTTTTAGAGGTGCTCAAGAATGGGACAAAACAGAGATTGTGTTTAAAAGCTGTGAGGTTTTACAACGGAATTTTAAGACATTCGGATGTTCTCATTCATCCAAGTCATTGTAAACTCGGGTCATTCAATTGAGCTCAACTGAAGTTTACTTCGTCTTAGAAGACGTTTCGGCTCTCATCCCAGCAAATTCCATCACTTCATGCTCATAGACTTATATTAGTCTTATCTAATTGAAAATGCTTATTTATATTATACTTATAATACTTATAATATTATATACTTGTAATACTCAAAATATTTATAAGCAAGCACAGGCAAGAACTGTTTTGTTCTATTGTGATGAAAAAAAAAAACCCCGCCAGCTGTTAAAGGGGTCATATCATGATTATTTTCCTACCTTTTAAAACACTTCCTTGTGGTCTACATAACATATAATAATGAAAAATGGGCATCGATTTAGTTTTACAGACCTATTTTTTTTCAAGCCATTTTATTTCCCTTTTAAAACTGTTCGATGTAAGAGTTTAGAGTGGCTTTCACCACAACACAACATCCCAGATGATAAAGTGAGATCAGTGGCTTATCGTGTTTTGTTGTCGGCAGCAAAAAGGCAAAGATGCGAGCAGACGATAGAGGAGCAAAGTGCGGTTGACATACAGGTTGGAACTATACACTGACTAAGATTAAACTTCGACCGAATCTGTAACTTTCTTTCAGTCGACCACATGTGTCAAACTCAATGCCCGGGGGCCATATTAGGCCCATGCCGGTATTCTTTGTGCACTGGGATTTCCTTAAATGAATGTGCATCAATTGTATTTAATCTTTATTGATTGATGTATCTAAATTTTGACAGAAAAAAGCATGTAGACATGCAAATGCAGCTCTTAACTCAATATAAATTGATGCAACAAGCTACAGTTGGAAAGGGATTTATACGGCCCCATTCCTGGGTGGATCTCTCATGAGAGGAAGCAGAGGGGTTAATTGTTTTGCAATGTAGTCTGCTGAAAATGAGGGAAAGCTCCACTCTACATAGCAACTGATGCTGTGGTCAAAGTTGGAATCGCTGCTTAAGTGGATGATGCACTCCTGCAATTTGTCGCATTTCATGTGTCAGGTACACCAAATAGTGCATTCTCAATCCGGTTCCTACTGTATTTGCCTTTGTGTCATTCAAACCCTTTATCTTATAAAAAAAAATCTACACTAGCTGAAATTGAGTTGTCACTTTGACTTTTGATTTGATAGCAGGTTTTCCATTAGTTTGTTGGTAAACAACGTTAATATTTTTTTTTTCAAAATTAAGCGGCCCACCAAGGGCTTTGGTATCTGCGATGAAAATGAGTTTGACGCCCTTGCGCTAGAACCTGAACATATATATGACATTGACAAAAAAATACTTTTTTATTCTACATAATGTAGATAACTGCACTGCTCAGGTGCCTCGAATTGTAAACAAATAGAGCCCCAAGCCAGGCAACAAGGTACGCTATTAGCGCTTGTACGATACACTGCCAAACACATTAGGCATTAATCCTATTAAAAGTAATATTTAAGGAAACCATTCTTTATTTTGCCGGAGGACGGTGATGTCTTGCAGCAGAAGGCTAAACAAGCTACATAACAAATAGAGCTAAGATGACTAAAGTATAATTCACACGTTACCGTTATTACTTATGTGGAGAGGGGCGTGTCCTACGCGTCCCCTGCGGGCGGAGCATGTGCGGCAGCCGGTCGTGAAGCAGCAATCAGGTGAGCAGATACCTCAGCTGGGACGAGTTATCTAATCACCTGTTTCCTTTATCAGCAGCGTTGGAAACCATGAGCGCGGCTGGCAAACTGGGAGTGAGAGCCAGACGGAGGAGCACGCTGTTGAGCGTGAAGCGACAGAAGCTGAAAAGCTGAAAATGAACTCTGAACATTATCAACTGTTGTAAATAGAATAAAACAGTGTAAACCACTGAGCCAAGGTGTGGTGTTTCCTGCAAAGGAACAGAGGATCGAGGTCGGAGATGGTCACAGTGGCACCCAACTAAAAAAATAAGGACCCACAGAAAATGTCGGCACCAACCCCGCTGGAAGTGCTTGGCCAAGTGCTGGCGCAAGTGTCAGAGGCAAGTCAGCAGCAGGCGCAGCTGCTGAAAACCTTGATGGACAGGGCAGAGACAACAGGAAGAACCTCGACCATGAAGCGCATGGTGGAGGGGGAGGATCCACAATCCTTCCTTGACGTGTTCGAAGCAACGGCGGTGGCGAACAGATGGCCGGAAGAGGAGTGGGGCGTGAAGCTGCTGCCGCTCCTGGTGGGGGAGGCGCAGCGGGCGGTGTTGAGTCTCCCGGCAACCGCCCGCATGCAATACGCCAACCTCCGACATGCCATCTTAGACCGGGTCAGCAGCAGCAAGGAAGACCACTGAAGGAGATTCCGGGCGATGAGACTGTAACCAGAAGACCGGCCATTCGTCTTTGCGCACCAGCTGAGAGACGCAGCGACGAGATGGCTCCAGCCAAATGGTCAGGACCCGGGGATGCTGGAAGCCATGGTCCTGGAGCGATTCTTGGAGGCCATCCCGACGAGGACCGCACCCTGGGTCAGGTACCACAGCCCCCCCGGAATGTCAAGGTAGCTGTAAAACTGGCGGAGGAACACCTGGCCGTGCAGCGGGAGGCGACGCCAAGGATGGCCACGGAACCCGCTGCAGCACCCCGCCGTTGGCTCGCCCCGCGATGGGGGGAGATGGAGAGAGCAAAGTCGCCTGGGCAACACGGACAGGGTGCCGGCGCTGCAGATAGAGGGCTTCCCTCACAGAGTGCAAATCAAATGCCGGGCCCGGTGTGTTGGGGGTGCGGACAGCCCGGCCACGTGCGCAGGGAGTGCTCCCTGATGGAGGTGGGGCAGGTGTAAGGGTTGTCGGGCCTCCAGCACCTGCGCTCGATCACGGAGAGACTTACCGTGTACCGGTAAGGTTACAAGGGGGTACATACCGGGCGATGGTGGATTCGGGCTGTAAATAGTCCTTGATCTACCAGAATCTGGTTCGGCCCGGGGTTTTGAGGCAAGCAACACGGGTGAAAATCAGGTGTATTCATGGGGATGTGCACGAATATCCGATTGTACCAGTGGAAATTGCATATGGCAAACAAAAACATAAAGTCGAGGTATCTGTAAGTACGCACCTCTCGCACCCCGTAATTTTGGGCACGAATTGGCCGGGGTTCAGAGATTTATTGGCACAATGTGTTGGGGTGCGTTCACGGACAGTAGGAGAGGGGAATATTCAGGCTGTTCTTAGTGGCGACGCGGTTTCATCCGGGAGTGCCGAGCGGGAACCGGCGGGGTCTTCGCGGGAGCCCCCCCCGGCTCCTCGATGGTCACCTACGGAGGACTTTCCCCTCGAACAGTCCCATGATGAAACTTTGCGCGAGGCCTGGGACCAGGTCGACTTTATTGACGGTCAGCTGGTGCGCCCGGGGAAAGCGCGGGTATTCCCTAATTTTTCAGTAATTAGGGATAGACTTTACCGAGTGGCCCGTGACACGCACACAGGGGAGTAATGCACCCAGTTGTTGGTGCCAAAACGCCACCGGGAAATGGTTTTCCAGGCGGCGCATGAAAACCCGATGGCTGGACATATGGGGTATGACAAGACACTTAATCGGGTCATGGTCCGTTTCTATTGACCAGGCCTCCGGGCGGATGTGCGCCGTTGGTGCGGCATCTGCCCTGACTGCCAGCTGATGAATCCAGCGGCCACCCCAAAGGCACCATTACGCCCATTACCCCTCATAGAGGTCCCATTCGAGAGAATGGGCATGGACCTCATCGGACCATTTCACCCGAGCACACCGGGATATTGCTTTGTTTTAGTCCTAGTGGATTACGCAACGCACTATCCCGAGGCAGTGCCGCTGCACTCTATTTCCGCCAAAAGTGTTGCGCAAGCACTGTTTAAGGTCATTTCCCGAGTTGGGATCCCGAAAGAGATCTTAACTGACCAGGGCACGTCCTTTATGTCGCGCACAATAAAAGAACTGTACGGATTATTGGGGATAAAATCGATCCGCACCAGTGTGTATCATCCGCAAACTGATGGGCTGGTGGAGCGGCTGAATAAAACACTGAAAACAATGATCCGTAAGTTTATTCACGAGGAAAAACAAAATTGGGATAAATGGTTGAATCCCCTCATGTTTGCGATGCGGGAGGTACCTCAGGCCTCGCTTGGTTTTGCACCGTTCGAGTTATTGTATGGCCGGAGGCCTCGCGGAGTCTTGGACGTTATTAAAGAAAGCTGGGAGGAGAGTCCAAGCTCCAGCAAAAATGAAATACAATACGTCCTTGACATGCGAGCAAAACTCCACCAGGTGGGGCACTTGTCACGCGAGAATTTGCTCCGTGCCCAACCAAGAGCGTCAGCGCCGCACGTACAACAAGGGGACTCAACTGCGTAAATTCACACCGGGAGAAAAAGTGCTTGTATTACTTCCAACTTCAAGCTCTAAATTACTGGCAAAGTGGCAAGGACTCTTTGAGGTCACACGGCAAGTGAGTGATGTGGACTACGAGGTTCGGCGCTCGGACCGTCGCGGGTGTTTTAATATTAGATATCTTATTAAATGAAGACGCACACACAGAGTTGCCGTTCAGTCATTTTACCGGGTAACTTCAGAGTGATGCAAACATCCGGGTGCACCCCTCAAATCCCACCGGGTGAAACCCATACATTGTAACATCTCCCCTTTTTTGAAAAAAAAAAAACAAAAAAACAAAAAAAACAACAGAGAAGAAAAAAAACAACAACAGTCCCACCCAATTGTAAACAAAGGACCTATGAGGGAAGAACAGCACAACCGTGCTTTAACTAAACACGGCAGTGAAACACATTTAGCTCCTTAAACAAAGTCCCGGAGGTGTGCAGGCCTCCTAACAACCCTGCCGAATCTGGTGGTGACACCAGCTTGTGTCGTCTGAGGGTCCGGCTCAGCTGGTGAGCAGGATTGTGGTGTGACATAGTCAGGTGAGCATGGTTGTGGTGTGACCCCACCCGGAGTTGGGGTGGGCGGGTTCCTGCCAGTTGACTCTGATGTTGGTGACACCCCTGGCGATGGTCTCAGGTGTCTACGGTTGCGTCTCAGCACAGTCCCATTCTCCATTTTTACTGCATAGGACCTATTCCGGTCCTGTCGCACCACTGATGCAGGTGCCCAGTATGTGTGTCCGGCCACCTGTGACTGCACTCGCACCCGTTCTCCATTCTGAAGTGGTCTCAGGGGCTTTGCCCCTCTGTTGTAGTAGCGAGCCTGCCTGAGTTGGTTTTCTCGCACAGCTGAGTCAGTGTCCACTACAGCAGGTTTCAGTAGATTCTCACACATTGGTAACAATGTCTTTGTCCGACGGCTCATTAGTCTCTGAGCTGGACTGGCCTGAAAGCCTTGTGCTGGGGTGTTTCTGTGAGCAAGTATGGCCAAGTAGGGGTCTGACTTTGCCTGCAGTGCTTTCCCCATCAGCCTTTTAGCAGTCTTGACAGCAGACTCTGCTTTTCCATTGCTTTGAGGATAGGTAGGTGAAGATGTAACGTGTTTGAATTCCCAGGCCTGGCTAAATCTTTTGAATTCCTGTGAGCTATATTGTGGGCCGTTATCAGAGAACACCACGTCAGGCACACCATGGCGAGCGAAATGTGCTTTCAGCTTATGGATAACCGTGGTGGACCTGGTATCTGGTAGATAATCAACTTCCCAAAAATTGGAAAAATAGTCCACTGTCACTAAGTACTCTTTGTTATTGAAGGTGAATATATCTGTGCCCACTTTTGCCCATGGCCTTAGTGGGAAGTCATGGCTCTGTAATGGTTCTTTCTGTTGCCGTGTGTCTTTTTCTCTGCAAACTTGGCAGTTTCCCATGTACGTTTTTAGCTGTTCATGCATACCCGGCCAGTACACACATTCTCTCGCTCTCCTCAGGCAGTTTTCTATCCCTAAATGTGATGCATGGATCTTTTCCTTCATTTCTTTTCTTAGAGCCGTCGGGATGACTGCCCTCTGTCCTCTAAAGATGACATTGTCCTGTACGCTTAGCTCATCCCGCATATCAAAATACGGCCTCACCTCATCCTCGACCTGCCCTTTATCATCTGGCCACCCCTGCAGTATTCTTCGTTTCAGCACCTGAAGGGCCTGGTCCCGTTCTGTCTCAGTTTGGATTCTCTGCCGTCTCTCCTCTGAAATGGGCAAATAATGAATCATGTTCACAGTTTCAATTTCAGCTTCCACTGACCCCTCAGTTGCACATTCAGGCAGGTACGCTCTGCTCAGTGTATCAGCTACCAGCATAAATCTGCCTGGAACAAACACTACTTCTATGTCATACTTTTGAAGTCTCAACAGCATTCTTTGTAAACGCTTTGGGGCGCTAAGCAGTGGTTTCTTTGTGATTGTTTCCAGAGGTTTATGGTCAGAGTGCACAACCACCTTTCTACCATACGTGTATTGGTGAAACTTTTCCATCCCAAATAATATAGCCAAGCACTCTTTTTCTATTTGTGCATATCCTCTCTCAGTGGAGGTGAGTGCCCTGCTGGCATATGCTATCGGCTGGCCTACCTGCAAGAGCGCTGCACCCAGTCCGGTTTCTGATGAATCACATTGGAGAGTGAGGTCCTCCGTTGGGTTGTAGTACTTCAGTACTGGTGCTGAGGCTATCATTTCTTTAATTTTCACAAAGGCAGTTTCCTGTATGTCAGTCCACTCCCATATCACATCCTTGTGAGTCAGTTGCCTCAGGACCTCACAGCTATCTGACAGGTGTGGGCAAAATTTTGCAAGGTAGTTAACCATTCCAAGCAATCTCTGAAGGCCCTTGATGTCGGCGGGTCTAGGCATTTCCTGTACTGCGCGTACCTTTTCAGGGTCAATTTTCAAGCCCTCCGATGTTAGTCTGTGACCTATGTACGGCACCTCCTTCTGCTTCAGCCTCAGTTTGTCAAAATTCAGTTTAATGTTGCATGTTTCGCATCTCTCAAGGAGTTTTTTCAGTTTTTCGTCATGATCTCTCACTGCCATTTCCTGATTTTCTCCTTCACCGATGATCAAGATATCGTCAGCTATAATGCGCACCCCTGGTAACCCATCAAGCGCCTGCGTAAGCCTGTGCTGAAACACCTCAGGAGCCGGGCTGATCCCCATCGGCATTCTCATCCATCTGTACCTTCCGAAAGGGGTGGCAAATGTTGTCATGTAGCTGGACTGCTCTGTCAACTTCACATGCCAGAATCCATTCTTTACATCACACACTGTGAATATTCTTGCATTTGCTAGGTCTGGTAGGACATCATCGATTGTTGGCAGTGGGAAATGTTGTCTCTTTAAGGCTTTGTTTAGGGGTTTAGGATCAATGCAGATTCTCAATTTTCCAGATGGTTTCTTAACCACGACCATGCTACTGATCCAATCTGTGCTCTTTTCGACTGGTGTGATGATTCCTCTTTCCACCAGACTGCTCAGTTCCTCTCTAAGTGGATTCATCAGTGCCACCGGAACTCTTCGCTTAGGTAACTTTACTGGAGTTACGCTGTGATCCACTTCCAGATCATATGTCCCTGACAGGCAGCCATCTCCTTCAAACACCTGTGGATATCGTTCTCTGATCTGTTCTTTCTCCGGAGTATTTTCCTCACTGCCTGTGTGTTGGACAATCTCATCAATGGCCATGATATTTTCTCTTTGAATTCTCACTAGATCCATGCCCTGTACTGCTTTATTGCCAAGTAATGGCACAGATGACTGGCCATCAATCACCATGCATTCAAGCCTATACAATTTCCTGTTTCTCGGATTCCTTATTTTTATCCTGCATTTGCCCAAAGGCTTCAGAGTGCTTTTGTTGTACATGACAAGGACTTGCTGTGTCTGCTCCAGTTTTGTGTCTGGGTTCAGTAGGTGTATTGGGATAATATAGCAGCTTGCTCCACAGTCTAGCTGAAATTTCACTGGCCTCTCCCCCAGCAACATTGTCGCGAACAGTTGTCTCTCCTGTGTTTTTTCCTGCCCGTCTGAGTGAAGGCTTAATATTTCCTGATACTCATCCTCTGTCTCTGCTACACTGTGTATTCGTTTGATCTGTGAATCTGAAGTTTTGCATTTGGACGCAAAGTGATTGTATTTGTTACATTTGCTGCAGACTTTCCCATAAGCTGGGCAGCTCTCTTTTTTCCACTCATGGTTTTTTCCACAGTACTTGCAGTTCTTTATTTCTTTCGGTCTTGCCCCCTTTGCTTCAGACACTCTTTTAACTGCATGCACCTCTTCACCTACTTGCCCCTCGATTGTTTTCACATTTTCCTTCGAGAGATCTGCTGCTCTGCATATTTGGATGCTTTTTTCCAACGTTAGATCTGTCTCGCGCAGCAAACGCTCTCTCACATGCGAATCATGGATCCCGCATACAATTCTATCCCTAATCAAGGATTCTTTTGCAGTCCCGAAATTGCATGTGTCTGCGAGCACTCGTAGGTCAGTGACGTACTTGTCAATCGTTTCGCTAACATTCTGGTTTCTGGAGAAAAATCTGTATCTCTCAACAGTTTCGTTTGGTTTAGGATTGCAGTGTTTGTCGAACAGAGTTAGTAATTTGTCTAGCGTTTCCACTAGTTGCTCCTCTGGTTTAAGTGTAGTCCACAATGTTTTCCCCAATTCTCTGCCTGTTTCTCCAATCAAGTATTTGAACACTTTTACCTTTGTCTTGTCGTCAGAATCTGCTAACGTTATGTCCACATACAGTGAAAACTCATCTTTCCACGTCTTCCATGTTTTCGCCAGGCAAGTAGAATTCCAATCCAATGTGGCGGGAGGTTTCAAACCGAATGCATCCATCGTTCTTTTCCGTTGTAAAATGCTGTCTTCGGCTTCCTCCTTCACCTCAACTTCTTCATCTGACATTCGTAAGCGTTGTTGTGTTCGGATTTACCGCTGCCACCATGTTTTAATATTAGATATCTTATTAAATGAAGACGCACACACAGAGTTGCCGTTCAGTCATTTTACCGGGTAACTTCAGAGTGATGCAAACATCCGGGTGCACCCCTCAAATCCCACCGGGTGAAACCCATACATTGTAACAGCGGGGGGACACAATTATATCATATAAATCTGCTGAAGGCATGGAGACAGGCGGAGCCTGTTTCCATGGCGACGGTGGTGAAGGAGGAAGAGGAGTTGGGGCCAGAGATCCCGCACTCTGGACCCACCCCTCCGCTTTCCTGTGACAACCAGCTCACATTGGCACAGCGGGCGGAGGTAGCTGAGTTACAGCGGCGCTTTTCTGACGTGTTCTCATCACGGCCCGGCCGCACGAATCTCATCCAACACCACATTGAGACTAGCCCAGGGATTACGGTGCGGTCTAGGCCATACAGGCTCCCCGAACACAAGCGTAAAGTTGAGAGAGAGGAATTTAAAAAAATGCTTGAAATGGGAGTGATAGAAGAATCTCACAGCGCATGGTGTAGTCCCATTGTTTTGGTAGGGAAAAAGGATGGGAGCGTGCGTTTCTGTGTAGATTACCGCAGGGTGAACGATCAGTCATGTTTTGACGCATACCCAATGCCCCGGGTCGACGAGCTCCTAGATCGGCTAGGCACTGCTAGTTTTTTCACCACACTGGATTTAACCAAGGGCTACTGGCAAATTCCCTATTCACCAGAGTCCAGGGAAAAAACGGCCTTTTCCACTCCGGACGGTTTGTACCAGTTCGTAAGACTTCCGTTCGGCTTGTTCGGTGCGCCTGCCACGTTCCAGCGTCTCATGGACCGGCTGCTGCGGCCCCACGCTGCATACGCAGCTGCGTACTTGGATGATGTCATCATCCAGAGTGACAGCTGGGAACAACACATGCAGCGGGTGGTGGCGGTGGTCTAGTCCCTGAGGCGGGCGGGACTCACTGCCAACCCGGCGAAGTGCGCGGTTGGACGGAGGGAGGTACAGTATCTGGTGTACCACTTGCGGGGGGGGGGGGCAGGTGCGGCCGCAGGTGGACAAAACGGCGGCGATCGCAGCCTGTCCACCTCCCAAGACAAAAAAAGAGGTGAAGCAGTTCTTGGGACTGGCAGGGTACTACCGGAGGTTCATTCCGCGGTTCGCGAATTGGACTGGTCCATTAACTGACCTCACCCGAAAGGGTGCTCCCAAACTGGTCCAGTGGACGGAGCAGTGCCAGCAGGGATTTGAGAAGGTAAAAAAAAGCACTTTGTGAGGAGCCGGTGCTGCACATGCCTAATATTGACATCCCTTTCTGTCTGCAGGCAGACGCGTCGAGTCGGGGGCTGAGGGCGGTACTGTCCCAGCAGGTGGGGGGGGGTCGACTGCCCCGTATTATATCTCAGCCGTAAGCTGTCGGACCGGGAGGCGAGGTACAGCACGGTGGAGAGGGAGTGCCTCGCCATCCGGTGGGCGGTGGGGGCCCTCCGTTACTATCTGTTGGGGCGCGCCTTCAGCCTCTATTCGGACCACAAACCGCTCCAGTGGCTCCACCGCATGAGGGATACTAACGCGAGGATCACCCGGTGGTACCTTGCGCTACAGCCTTATAACTTCCGGGTGGTCCACAGGCCGGGGAGTCAGATGGCCGTGGCCGACTTCCTCTCTCGCCCAGGGGGGGAGTGACCGCGGCCGGACGACTGCCCGGCCTGAATCGGGCGGTGGAGACATGTGGAGAGGGGCCTGTCCTACGCTTCCCCTGCGGGCGGAGCATGTGCGGCAGCCGGTCGTGAAGCAGCAATCAGGTGAGCAGATACCTCAGCTGGGACGAGTTATCTAAACACCTGTTTCCTTTATCAGCAGCGTTGGAAACCATGAGCGCGGCTGGCAAACTGGGAGTGAGAGCCAGACGGAGGAGCACGCTGTTGAGCGTGAGAGACAGAACCTGAAAAGCTGAAAATGAACTCTGAACATTATCAACTGTTGTAAATAGAATAAAAGAGTGTAAACCACTGAGCCAAGGTGTGGTGTTTCCTGCAAAGGAACAGAGGATCGAGGTCGGAGATCGTCACAACTTACAATTGCATTGTCCCCTCCATTTCTACAGATAAAAGTCACATAGCCCGCCATTATTATAATTTTTTTGAAAACCTATCTATTTTTGAAGGTCTGTGGTTGAAGTACGTCTAATCTTTGCACACTTGAAGTGACTTCTTCAACACACTGCCACATAGCATTGCTGAAAGTAGATGAGGCTGTAAGTTAGTGTAGTGACTTGTGCTGGTTAAAGGAAAGCATTTCCTTCATTGGGTTTTATCGTCAACATGATAGTCCCTACACACCGGAGCGCTTGTAAAAAGAGCTCAGCAGCGCATGCACTTTTTGAGTCGGATGAAAAGAGCACAGCTCCCTCCCCCCATTCTCACCACATTCTACAGAGGCACTATAGAGAACCTACTGACAAAAAGCATCCCTGCCTGGACTGGAGCATGCAGTGCCTCAGACTGGAAGTGTCTGCAGAGAGTGGTGAGGACGGCGGAAAAGATTATTAGGATTCTTCTTCTTCCTATCCAGGAGATCACAAAAAGCAGCTTCCTGACCAGGGCTCAAAAAATCTGCAGAGACTCCTCCCACCCCCATCAAGGACTGTTTTTACTGCTGGACTCTAGAAAGACGTTCCGCAGCCTCCAGATTCTGTAACAGCTTCTTCCCTCAGGCCGTAAGACTCTTGAACGCATCATAATAATCCCCTCAATTCCCCCCAAAAATGGATTAACTCGCTGGAATATAAAGACAATACAACATATATCCATGAACGTGGATGCATATGCAAAAGTTAAATATATTTATCCGTACAGTAATCCATTTATTTATATCTGCACCTTATTGCTTTTTTATCCTGCACTACCATGAGCTAATGCAACAAAATTGTGTTCTTATCTGTACTGTAAAGTTCAAATTTGGATGACAATAAAAATGAAGTCTAAGTCTATGTTGTAGCACAGACGGTTTTTTCCTTTGTTTAAATTGGATGACTCATGTTTGGGTAGATGTCTACCATATATGGATAATTCCCAGGTGCCATACTTGCAACTAAATTCCAAACGGACCATTTGGAAGAAGTAGGAAGGAAGGCAAGATTGTTTTATAAATATCTCTGCAATGCCTCCATGGATTGATTTTCAATTTTTGGAAATTATGCAGGTCCCAAATACACACAAGCAGGTAAGGATGGGTAAGAAAAGTAGGTTTTTGCCCTTTAAGATGAAAGGAAGAGGCACCTCTGCCAGCACAGGCACAGTTGTCAGAATTGATATGTCGGCGCTTCAGTTCTTTGT
Source organism: Nerophis ophidion (assembly GCF_033978795.1). NCBI lineage: Eukaryota > Metazoa > Chordata > Actinopteri > Syngnathiformes > Syngnathidae > Nerophis > Nerophis ophidion. The sequence goes on along the minus strand of NC_084624.1, from coordinate 27,244,370 downwards.
TAAAATTCGCTGCCAAGCTACGACGTCAACATGACAAGGGTGCCCAAAAAGGTGCCATATTCGCCCCACCAAATATTGACTTTCCAAATATTATACATTTTCATACTGACCTCTTTCAAGCTCACAAACATTGATAGAATGTCCACAAGGCTAAATAGATGCCATCCGTCAGGACCAGCTTTAGCTTGCTACACTGGAGGGGGCAGGTAGCTTAGGCAGGGGGGCAACTTTTTCAGTAGTTTGCCAAGTGACTGTTGGTTCAGGGATTGCTAACAAGTTGCATTACATATTATTTCATAATAACAATTTGAAGCAGGGCCTAGAAACCATTTCCAGAGTTACATGGACATGGAGACCGAATTTTTCTAGTGCCTATGTATCAAAGTCAAGGCCCGCAGACCGAATCCGGCCCACGAATGAATGATCTGTGGCCCCCGGTAGAGATGCGTGGTTTGCGGTCACAACCGCGGAGTCCGCGGATAAACCGCGGGTCGGGCGGGTGACATGACGAAAAAATAGATTTTAAATAAATTCGGGTGGGTGGCGGTTGAACCAATTCGGAAATATATATTGTAATAATCCCAGGAATGTAGGCTCATAAAACTTCTTCGTTTGTCTTGTCTTTATTGCACAAGATGTAATACAACCACACAACAGCTCTCATGTCTCTAACACTTTTCCCTGGACAACTCGAACTCTCACTTCCTGTCGATAACGTCACTACCCTATCTCTCCCGGAAGTCCCGCCTCCCAGCCAAAGTCATTGGCTAACACCCCGTAGCCAGCCGCTACATTATACATAGTTAAATGTTATGTTGAAGAAGTTCATTTAGCCTACTGACATGTATTTATAAATGGTTGATTTAAATAGGCTAGTAGGTAAAGTGTTGTACCTGACAACTCTTGATGGTACAATCCATATAACACGTCACAGACGTCACGCTAACATCACCTGACACCTCTGATGAAGGCTGCAGAAGCAAGGTAGCCCAAACGTGTCAGGAATAACACTTTATCTTACTAGCCGATAGAAATCATTTATAAATAGTTCAATGTTGTTACCCACATATGAAAAACGAGCGGCACTCTTTGAAACAGTATGTGGGCATACTTTTATTTTGAAGTGTCTCGTTTGGTCTGTCGACGGATGTAAGGAAGCTACTTCCGGGTGTGGCCAACGAGGTGTTTGTCATTTGTTGGTATTTTACTTGGTAAAATGTTTGATCCACATGCTGTGCATGTTATTATTTTTACGTTTGTAACGTGCTTTATTTATTACAGTTTTCACAGTGAATTTGAAGGGAAAGTAAGCCTTCAAATAAATCAGTTCAAGAAAGCCATTGTGTCTGTGCTATTTGGAGGGAGTTACACTTTCTAACCTCACTAATGTCTTGCATCGTCTATATTAGATATATAACAACGGGCGGGTGGCGGGCGGGTGTGGCTTTGATGAAATGTTGGTTCGGGTGGATGGCGGATGGATGACGACTTTAGTGATGTGGTTGCGGATGATATAATTGCCTATCCGCGCATCTCTAGCCCCCGGGATGATATTTGATTAGTAATAGAACCGGCCCACAGGCCACAGCCGCCTGCTTCTGTTTTGCACGCACCATTACTCCATCAGTGTTGGCACTAGGAATTTTCAAAATAGGGTCCCTGGCACCCCATCAAGTCATACAAATGGGGTCCCACAGTAAATGTTTGGGCTCCCACTTTTTTGTAACCATTTTGAAAACAAATGATAAATGTATGTATTGTCTTGTTATTTCTTACATTTTATATTCTATTTTGGAAAAAGGTTGTCATAAACGTTACTCTATTCATTAAAAGAATAATACAAAAGAAACAAAATGTTATGCATACATAAATGTATTCAGTTATAAACATTCATTCACTTTCTTTTTTCCTTTTTTCTTTACCGCTGCCGGTATTTTTTTCTATATTTTTATTGTAATATTTTCAGAATGCGTTTGTTCTATTTTTGGCCGGAGTAAGACAAAGAAAATAATATGAAGTTGTCTTTATTTTTTAGTTTTGATGCCATGATTTTAATAGTCCGGACTGCGTGTGCACAGATTTTCCTCCATGTGGCCCCTGAGCTAAGATTCCCAGGCCCATGGTCCCTCTGTGTAGAGTTTGCTTGATCGTCCCGTGACTGCATGGGTTCCCTCCGGGTATTCCGGCTTCCTCCCACCTCCAAAGACATGCACCTGGGGATAGGTTGATTGGCAATACTAAATTGGCCCTAGTGTGTGAGTGTGATTGTTGTCTGTCCATCTTTCTTGGGCCTTCGATGAGGTGGCGAATTGTCCAGGGTGTACGCCGCCTTCCAAACAAATGCTCGGGTCTGCTCCTGTCTCTGGCCATGCACCCCCGACTTCAGCAGACGATGACGTGGAACACGGCAGAGGCCGCCACAGTGTATTTTTTTTTGTGTGTGTTTTTTTGTTGTTTTACCTTTGTGGCTGTGTAGAAGTGAGTGGTTGCAGCAGCTCTGCTCTTTAATGTCTTTAATATCCTTTGTGTTCTTTGATGTTTCCCTCTTAGACACGCCTGTGTGCTACGGCTGTGAGGTTGTTTTTTTTTTTGCCTCAGTCTGGACCCCCTCTCCAGGGGCCCAGTCTTAGACTGATTTTTTTTTTTCCTCACCCCTCCCCCTATCATTTAACCTTATTTTCCATACCTTTTTTGTAAGGGGTGCCGGATGTTTGCAGACTGGTTTTGTTCTGCCTCCCTGTAATGTTTGTCTGCTCTTGAATGGGATTGTGCTGAAAATCTTAATTTGCCTTTGGGGATTATTGAAGTATTTCTGATTCTGATTCTGATCTTGTTAAATTAGGAAGTGTATGGTTTGCCAGGAGCGTTAGTTTTAAGCTGTTACTTTACAGACCTGAATCCTGATAACATTTATTGTTTTGTGTTGTGATGTTATCAACCCACCTGCGTTTTGGTTTTCCTCTTTTCCTTTTCCCCTCTAGGAGTTGAGTTAGAAACAGATTATGTCTGATTGAGTGTTCAAAGAACACATTTTTCCTTTCCATAATGTTGATTTAAAGTGTTCTCAGCTGGCTTGCCATTGTTAGTACTTATTCATTGTTTTTTTCTTTCTTTTCATGATACTTCTTCAAAAACACCATATCTCAAATGATTCCAGTCATTTTGCAATTGATTTGGTTATTGTCTAGTTTTCAGATCCTTATAATAGATAAATACATTCCACATAACTATATTATAATCCCAAAAGGGCAGAATCACAACATGTTTTCTATTAAAACACAAGTCTCCTGTTTCCCTTGGTAAATACCTGAAAACATTCTTTCATTCGTCTAAGGTATTTGTTATTACTTTCTTATGGGCAAAGATCACCAAATTCCTCTTTCTTTCATGTAACATGGTACGACAAAAGGAGACAGAAATCTTTTTTCAGCAGTCGACAATGGGGGTGTGTGTGTGTTTGTGTGTGTATGAGAGAGCAGACTTTAAAGGCGGGCTGAAACTCAGTGCCCAGCCCATAACAAAACCCAAAACCACCTAAGTAAATAAAAACAGAAAACATCCATCCATTTTTCAACCGCTTATTCCCTGAATACAATGATTTGCAAATAATTTTCTACTTATATTCAATTGAATGGACTGCAAAGACAAGATATTTAATGTTCAAACTGAGAAATTAAATTTTTTGCAGGGAATAGTCATTAAGTTAGAATTTAATTATAGCAACACATTGCAAAAAAGTTGGCACAAGGGCATTTTTATCACTGTGTTACATGGCCTTTCCTTTTAACAACACTCAGTATATGTTTGGGAACTGAGGAGACCAATTTTTCAAGCTTTTCAGGTGGAATTCTTTCCCATTCTTGCTTGATGTACAGCTTAAGTTGTTCAACACTTCAGGGTCTCTGTTGTGGTAGTTTAGGCTTCATGTGCCACACATGTTCAATGGGAGACAGGTATGGACTACAGGCAGGCCGGTCTAGTACCCGTACTCTTTTACTAGAAAGCCACGCTGTTGTAAAATGTGGCTTGGCATTGTCTTGCTGAAATAAGCAGAGGCGTCCATGAAAAAGATGTTGCTTGGATGACAACATATGTTGCTCCAAAACCTGTATGTACCTTTCAGCATCAATGGTGCCTTCACAGATGTGTAAGTTACCCACGCCTTGGGGACTAATACACCCCCATACCATCACAGATGCTGGCTTTTGGACTTTGCGCCTACAACAGTACGGATGGTTATTTTCCTCTTTGGTCCGGAGGACACCACGTCCACAGTTTCCAAAAACAATTTGCAATGTGGACTCATCAGACCACAGACCACTTTTCCACTTTGCATCAGTCCATCTTAGATGAGCTCGGCCCAGCAAAGCCGGCGGCATTTCTGGGTGTTGTTGATAAATGGCTTTTGCTTTGCATAGTAGAGTTTTAACCTGCACTTAAAGATGTAGCGACCAACTGTGGTTACTGACAGTGGTTTTCTGAAGTGTTCCTGAGCCCATGTGGTGATATCCTTTACACACTGACGGCGCTTTTTGAAGCAGTACCGCCTGAGCGATCGACGTCCGTAATATCATCTCTTAGGTGCAAGGATTCCTCCAGATTCTCTGAACCTTTTGATATTACGGACCGTGGATGGGGAAATCCCTAACTTCATTGCAATAGCTCGTTGAGAAATGTTGTTCTTAACCTGTTCGACAATTTGCTCATGAATTTGTTCACAAAGTGGTGACCCTTGCCCCATCCTTGTTGGTGAATGACTGAGCATTTCATAAGAGCTGCTTTTATACCCACTCATGCCAGCTTTTTTTAAACATGTTGCAGGCATTAAATTCCACATGAGCTAATACTTACAAAAAATACAGTTTTACAGTTCGAACGTTAAGTAGCTTGTCTTTTGCAGTCTATTCAATTGAATATAAGTTGAAAATGGTTTGCAAATCATTCTATTCTGTTTTTAATTACGATTTACACAACGTGCCAACTTCACTGGTTTTGGGATTTGTAAATTATTCATACTAACAAAGACATTCGCTCATGTTAACGACACAAGCTTGATTACATTACAGTAGCACGTACAAATGTGCATGAAAACACATGTGACAGTTTACTAAGAATTGTTTTAGTTATATTGTAAATTTGAGAAACGTTGCTTGGAGTGATGGATGAAGAAGCCATATGAGTAGGTACGCTATGGACGACCGAGAAGACAGATTTGAAATTGTAGTACAGCACCTGCAGTGAGCAAACTTGTACAAAAGATGGCTTTTTCGCACAAACAATAACACTTGCTTGTCTTTTATTAAAACTATTCGCGTTAGGGCCGTCATCAAAAAAAAATCTATAAATTATCAGCATCATTTTAACCTGGTGTTTAAAGGCCTACTGAAACCCACTACTACCGACCACGCAGTCTGATAGTTTATACATCAATGATGAAATATTAACATTGCAACACATGCCAATACGGCCTCTTTAGTTTACTTAATTGCAATTTTAAATTTCTCGCGAAGTGTCCTGTTGAAAACGTCGCGGAATACTGACTGATTGTTAGGAAATACTAGCGCTGCGCACACACACAGCTAAAAGTCGTCTGCTTTAACAGCATAATTACAGAGTATTTTGGACATCTGTGTTCCTGAATCTTTTGCAATTTGTTCAATTATTAATGGAGAAGTCAAAGTAGAAAGATGGAGTTGGGAAGCTTTAGCCTTTAGCCACACAAACACACGGTGATTCCTTGTTTAAAATTCCCGGAGGTGAAACTGTTGCGATCCGCTGCTCGGATCTACACATATTATTTATTTTTCCATTTTGTATATCTCTCCATCTGACTCCTTATTTCCTGTTTGCTTTGTCACCATGGTCACTCATCAGTCCACCTGCTAGTCTCGCCCCGCACACCTGCTACTAATTATCACCATCCTATTTAAGCCAGCCTTTTCTGTTCATTCGGTCTGGGTCCATTATTTTCTTTCATGCAACAGGTGACGACTGCTACTTTTCTACGTTTATTCTTGCTAGCTCATATGCTAAGCCACCTGCCTTTTCTTAGCTTACATGCTAATTGTTTTTGTTTTTACATTTTTGTGCTTTCATGCCAAGTCTAGTTTTCTGTTTGTATTTCCTAGTTTTCATACTAGCGTTTTTGGTTTGCCTTTTTATTAGCTCCAGTATTTCTGTTCGGAGCTCTCTTTTTGTTAAATAAATATTTTAAGATCTTACCTTTGTTGTGTTCACGTCAACGCATCCTCGAGGGAATCGAACCCGGCACCACAATGCCCACCAGTCTTTACAGAATCTTTACGATGGATCAGAGCGGTCAAGCAAACATGGATCCCGACCACTTGTCAACCAGCAGTTTTCGGTGAGAAAATTGTGGTTAAAAAGTTGCCACTTACCGGAGATCAGCTGAGCTTGGGCCGTCCGTACAGCTGCCGTCGACTTCTGTCAGACACTGGCGTCAACACACCCGTGGACACACCCTTCCGACTATCAGGTAATATTAAACTCACTAAAACACTAGCAACACAATAGAAAGATAAGGGATTTCCCAGAATTATCCTCGTAAATGTGTCTAAAAACATCTGAATCCGTCCCAATGCAATCGATTTTTTTTTTTTCTAGTCCGTCGCTTTCAATATCCTCAAATACTAATCTTTCATCCTCGCTCAAATTAATGGGGAAATTGTCGTTTTCTCTGTCCGAATAGCTCTTTTTGTTGTAGGCTCCCATTAAAAACAATGTGAGGATGTGAGGAGCCATCAACTGGTGATGTCATCGTCTGCGACTTCCGGTACAGGCAGGGCTTTTCTCTTAGCGACCAAAAGTTGCGAACTTTTTCGTGGATGTTCTGTACTAAATTCTTTCAGCAAAAATATGGCAATATCGTGAAATGATCAAGTATGACACATAGAATGGACCTGCTATCCCCGTTTAAATAAGAAAATCTCATTTCAGTAGGCCTTTGAATGCTCATTGATGAACAATTCTATCAATGTATATTCTTCAGTCTATATAACTGCAGCAAGATATGGATATATTTTGTTTGGGAAAAATATATAAATCGAAATCGCCACTTTGATAATGAATTGTAAACTGTTGACAGCTGTTGTGGTCATTCTAGGATGCACAGAAGGCGTGGAGGCAAAAGGTTGTTTAATTAGGTACCAGCCCAGAGAAATGTGACAACTAAGAAAGGAACAGAACACATTGGCATCTACCAGATAAGGAACCAGCACTGGAGAATGGATCAAGGTGAAACTAAATAGAACTAATGAGCAAAGTGGAACAGAGTGGCTGGTAGGACAAAGAAAAGAGAGTCAAGGTGCTGCAAAACACATGGAACAAAAAAGAAATGATACCAGATCAAGAACACCAGGAGAGGAAATGATAGGAAAATAAAAATCCATTCTGTCACGTGGGATGATGGCAGACACTCTCTGGTTGTGAGTCAGCAGATCTAATCGAATCATTCGAGATTAGTCAGACGTTGCTCTAAAGCATTGTAAAATTGATAATGTAAACATGTTGGGGCCGCACGGTGGCCTTGTGGTTAGCATGTTAGCCAGACAGTCAGTAGATCCAGGGTTATGAAGTTTGCATGTTCTCTCCATGGCTGCGTTTTTCCAAAAGCATGCATGTTTGGTTAAGTGGAGACTCTAAGGTGTCCCTAGTGGTGAATATGAGTATGTCTGGTTGTTGGTCTACCTACGCCGGGGGTTGGCAACCCGCGGCTCTCGAGCCACATGCTGGTCTTTAGTGCCGCCCTCGTGGCTCCCTGGAGCATTTTTTAAAAATGATTGAAAATGGAAAAAGATGGGGGGAAAATGATTTTTATGTTTTCGTATCTTTTTTGATTGAGGACAAACATGACACAAACCTTACCAATTGTTAGAAAAATCCCACTGTTTAATATGTTTGTGTGTATGCTTCACTGATGAGAGTATTTGCTGGACATCATTTTGTCCTACTAATTTTGGCAGGTCTTGAACTCACCATAGTGTGGACTGTGACGCTACAGTTTGTTTCCATGTAAAATCTTCCACTCCTTCTTTGTCTCATTTTGTCTACCAAATGTTTTATGCTGTGCGTGAGTGCACAAAGGTGAGCTTTGTTGATGTGATCGACTTGTTGGAGTGCTAATCAGGCATATTTGGTCGGTGCTAACATGCTATTTAGGCTAGCTGTATGTACATATTGCATCATTATGCTTCATTTGTAGCTATATTTGAGCTCTTTTAAAATCCTTTACTTTTATCCTTTTAATATCTGCATGTCTCATGACACATTATTATCAAATAGTTGTTTGTGTCCTACCTTGCCAAAGATTGTAATAAATCTATTAGAAGAAGACAGTCTGCCGTGTCCTTTAACTTGGACACACACATCTATACCTTTGGCCATTAAAAGCCAGTAATTTCCAGGAGTTATTTCACCTTCTGAGTAGCCTCTAATTTACTAATGGTTTTTAATGTTGTAAAAATGCGTAGAATAAATATTACATTTCAACATTTCTGTCATTGAAAATTTGCTTCAACCTGCAACACATAGTCATTTTGACAATAGGCTATTATTGCTAATATAGACACTTACGTCATGTGTTGTCTTATTTACAAGACTTATATATGGCTTTTCATTTTTTGCGGCTCCAGACAGATTTGTTGTTGGTGTTTTTGTTCGAATATGGCTCTTTCAACGTTTTGGGTTGCTGACCCCTGTCTAAGGTGTACCTAGTGGTGAAAATAAATATGTCTGGTTGATGGGCTACATAAACTATATGAACCCTGCAGGTAAACCGCCCTACCAGTTTGTTGGTATGTCTCCAGCATACTTACTAGGGGTGTAGGAAAAAATCCATTCGAATACGAATCGCGATTCTCACGTTGTGCGATTCAGAATCGATTCTCTTTTTTTTTTTTTTATCGATTTTTTTAATTTTTTTTTTTTTTTTATTCTTTATATTTATTTTTTTTATCAATCCAACACAACAATACACAGCAATACCATAACAATACAATCCAATTCCAAAACCAAACCTGACCCAGCAACACTCAGAACTGCAATGAACAGAGCAATTGAGAGGAGACACAAACACAACACAGAACAAACCAAAAGTAGTGAAACAAAAATGAATATTATCAACAACAGTATCAATATTAGTTATAATTTCCGCATAGCAGTGATTAAAAATCCCTCCTTGACATTATCCATATTTATAAAAAAGAAAAAGAACAATAGTGTCACAGTGGCTTACACTTGCATCGCATCTCATAAGCTTGACAACACACTGTGTCCAATGTTTTCACAAAGATAAAATAAGTCATATTTTTGGTTCGTTTAATAGTTAAAACCAATTTACATTATTGCAATCAGTTGATAAAACATTGTCCTTTACAATTGTAAAAGCTTTTTTTTTTTTAAATTTACTACTCTGCTAGCATGTCAGCAGACTGGGGTAGATCCTGCTGAAATCCTATGTATTGAATGAATAAAGAATCGTTTTGAATCGGAAAAATATCGTTTTTGAATCGAGAATCACGTTTAATCGAAAAAATCTATATATTATTGAATCGCGACCCCAAGAATTGATATTGAATCGAGTCGTGGGACACCCAAAAATTTGCAGCCCTCATACTTACCCTTCCAGATTGTACCCAGATGAGCTGAACTGAACCCTGCCCTGTTTGGGTGCACACGAGGTGTCGGTGTGCAGTCGGGTCATGCATGTACAAAAAGACCTAAGCTTCACGTTATGTTCATTAAAAAAAAAAAAAACTTTAATTGGAAGTCCTTCCTCCCCTCTTCCATTTTCACACATGCTCAGCTCCTCGCCGCCCGCCTTCAACTGGCCCTAACGAGCTGAAATGAAAACTTAATTAGAATTGATAAGCAGCGGTACGCTCCAGTCCAGTTAAATATGCACTATTCCATCTGATAGGAGAAGGGAAATTAGGCTAGGTTTTTTTGTTTTTTTTTTGCACCTCTTGGCATTGTAAGATGTCACAGCTGATCATTTAAATGCATTAATTAAAGAGTCACGGAGAGATACTATACAAGATAGTGGTAACATTAAAAAGTGAATTATGCCTCATATATTCTCACCAGTTGTGACAAGAAATCATGATCATAATTAAAGATAAAATTATTGTTTTATTTACTTTCCCTAAATATCTAAAATTATTCATATTCTCTCTCTGTCATATTATGCTCCTTCCAGTGCTGTTGTTTTTAGTTTTAGTTTGCAACCAATCACAATTCAACTAGCTTATTTTGCCATGCTTTACCAAATCTGCAAAAGGCTTTCACAATCAACAATATGGGCGTCCGTACAATGTAAGTGAACGGGCACATACAGTTGATAGACAGTTGCGATAGCTAATCAGATCACAAGTAGTTGTCAGTAAGACCTTCTAACTGGCCTCACGTTGAACTTGACATTTACCCGCTCTGTGATTGGACACTCACCGGGCCTGTTAGCTGATGATTTTGAGAACACATACAGTTGATAGACAGTTGTGATAGCCAATCAGATCACAAGTTGTTGACAGTAGCCTATCCAGGTAGCCTGATTGTTAACAAGACTGTGAATGGATACTCACTTGTTATTCCAAAGTGAGTATCCAGTCACACGTTGCAGTTTAGCAGGAAGCAGGAAGTGTTGCGCTGTAGCCAGAGAAGGAGAACAAAATGTTCATTAGGTGGCAGATATATATTTGCAAGGCCATTTAGAAGAAGGATATTTAAAGAGAAATTATATCTTGTGAGACACTGTCGGCCAACCCTGGAAGCTACCTCAGCTGTTCTGGCAATAAAATGGGTAATTGGCCGCCATTTCCACTCGACTAAGCGGACTATGAGAGGCACCACTGGCTTATACGGCGTCAAATGGGTGCTACAAATTGTGAGTTGAAATATTTTATATTTTTACTTTGAATGTTTTTTGCAATTTTAATTTTGACAGTACCGCATAAGATATGTTTTAAATGTAGATGCTTTTTCATTGATTTTTAAATGAGGCAGATATATTTGTTGGACTATAAGTCGCAGTTTTTTTCATAGTTTGGCCAGGGGTGCGACTTATACTCAGGAGCGACTTATGTGTGAAATTATTAACACATTACCATAAAATATCAAATAATATTATTTAGCTCAGGGCTTCACGGTGGCAGAGGGGTTAGTGCGTCTGCCTCACAATACGAAGGTCCTGCAGTCCTGGGTTCAAATCCGGGCTCGGGATCTTTCTGTGTGGAGTTTGTATGTTCTCCCCGTGAATGCGTGGGTTCCCTCCGGGTACTCCGGCTTCCTCCCACTTCCAAAGACATGCACCTGGGGATAGGTTGATTGGCAACACTAAATTGGCCCTAGTGTGTGAATGTGAGTGTGAATGTTGTCTGTCTATCTGTGTTGGCCCTGCGATGAGGTGGCGACTTGTCCAGGGTGTACCCCGCCTTCCGCCCGATTGTAACTGATATAGGCGCCAGCGCCCCCCGCGACCCCGAAAGGGAATAAGCGGTAGAAAATGGGTGGATGGATTATTTAGCTCATTCACGTAAGAGACTAGACGTATAAGATTTCATGGGATTCAGCGATTACGAGTTACAGATTGTTTGGTAAACGTATAGCATGTTCTATATGTTATAGTTTTTTGAATGACTCTTACCATAATATGTAACGTTAACATACCAGGCACCTTCTCAGTTGGTTATTTATGCCTCATATAACGTACACTTATTCAGCCTGTTATTCACTATTGTTTATTTATTTTAAATTGCCTTTCAAATGTCTATTCTTTGTATTGGGTTTTATCAAATACATTTCCCCCAATAATGTGACTTATATATGTTTTTTTCCTTCTTTATTATGCATTTTCAGCAGGTGCGATTTATACTCCGGAGCGACTTATACTCCAAAAGATACGATAACCCGTTTTGTACACTGTTGATAGGATAGTAGTAGGGCGTAAATGTGTTCCTGTTTAGTATTCCTCCAGCAATGGTCATGTGATGACATAAATTCTGGTATTTTGAGAGGCTATCATTGATGTCGGACATCACTGAAGACCTAGTTGGGAAATGCACGGCCCGCCACTGATTCTTACAATAGTTTGATTGCATAAAATGTTTTTTTTTCTTCCTTTATAGCTTTGCTGTTTGCATTTCGATGTGCTTTGGACAAAATACACAACAACAGATTTTTAGTCATGTTGAAGATATCTGATCTTAGGTCGTGATGGCTCACCGTTCTTTTCATGTTGGATAATGGAGTCCCTCATTAGGTGGAGATGTGCAAGTGCATGAGTCACGCTTGGTCATGTCCAACTGCTGACTAAACATGTGCAGGATGCAACAAAGTCCTGCTTTTCTTCATCCCATCATGCATCACCGGCTGTAATTGTCCCGTCTCTATTTCATTTAATGCCCACTTATTTATTGATTGTCCTGTCACATTATTTATCTATTTGCCCTCAGCTCATTACCAAATCTTTGCCCATGATTGCCTTTTGGAATAAATCAGGCATGCAAGAGACACTCTGAGCTATAGCTTTACAACAACAAGGCATATTTCCCATCTATTGATAAGAGCTTGTTGGTTCATGTCAACCCCATTAATATCACTGCTACTGGTCATGGTCCATGGAACAACTTTACCTAGCACTACTTTTGTGTCACCATCAAATGTTATTTGCATGGAATCCAAATATTTGATTCATTTTTTCATTCATAATTTAGTAGTTGTAGAAATAGTAGTAATACCCTTTTTTCCGGACTAATCCTTTTTTTTCTCAAAATTCAACAGTGCGCCTTATAACCCGGTGCGCCTAGAGTACGGAATTATTCTGGTTGAGTTTAGCGACCTCAAAGCTGTGTTATTTGGTACATGGTGTAATGATAAGCGTGACCAGCAGATGGCGGTCACGCATAAGAGATACATCCATCCGTCCATCCATCCATCCATTTTCTACCGCTTATCCCCTTTGGGGTCGCGGGGGCACTGGTGCCTATCTCAGCTACAATCAGGCGGAAGGCAGCGTACACCCTGGACAAGTCGCCACCTCATCGCATATAAGAGATACATGTAGACTGCAATATGATGGCAGTCACATAAGAGATATGTGTAGACTGCAATATGACTCAAGTAAACAACACCAACATTTTATATGTTCCATTGACAATATAGAACATTACACACGACGCTCAAATCTATCAAAATGTTTTAGTACGACTTTGGTAAGCTATGAAGCCGCACCGCTTGATGGATTGTACTGTGCTTCAACATACGAGTATTATTATGGTGTCTGTATAAGGTAAGACATATTATCTGGCGTTTTGTTCTGCAATATTATGCAAAAGCTACTTTTGTTACCTTCTGGTACCTGCTCATCTGTATTTGGGATCTGCATAAGTCCTGAAAAATTGTGCCTGTCCATCTTTGTAGTGGGTGACGACACAGTAGTCGATAAGCTTGTTCTTTTTCTCTATCTTCTTGTTATGGGACATTCATCCTCCGCCGTTGCCATTTCTAATATAAAGCAGTGTAAAGTTCTTACTTATATCTGTCAGTAAACTCACCATGAAAGCGCTGAAACATACCGGTGTAGTGAGTTTACATTATTCACCCAAGGAACTATTTTTATTTGAGAGTTCCGGTCGAATGGTTATTCACGGGACACATGTCCGGCGTTGTAGTTGTTGCTGGATGAGGAGATGCTGCTCCGTTTCTGACTTAAGTGAAGTCTGAATGTCATATATGAAGAGAGATCGAAAATAGACTATAGGCGGTTTAGCTCGGTTGGTTGAGCGGCCGTGCCAGCAACTTGAGGGTTGCAGGTTCGATTCCCGCTCCCGCCATCCTAGTCAATGCCGTTGTGTCCTTGGGCAAGACACTTTACCCACCTGCTCCCAGTGCCACTCACACTGGTTTAAATGTAACTTAGATATTGGGTTTCACTATGTAAAGCGCTTTGAGTCACTAGAGAAAAGCGCTATATAAATATAATTCACTTCACTTCACTATTCATCAGCATTGCGCCTTATACGTTTGTAAACTGGTGCAACCTATGGTCCAGAAAATATGGTAATTGTAAAAGTTCAAATGATAATTAATTATCAAATGTTCAACCAGTGAGCTGAAGTTTATCCCCGCTGGCCCAGCACAAGATAATAATTACACATTATAATGATTAAGGTTTAACAATTAATAATTAATAGCAGATTTTCAAAGGGTAAAATATTATACATGTAAAATAAATGTTGATATAATTAGTACACAAATACATATGGCTATTATTAATCATTATCGCGGTTATTAACTATTATTTACTAAGGTTTACTTATTCAGTATCATAGATTTTATTTATTATTTCGAGCAAAAAAACGTTAATTGTACATTTTAATAGTAAACGTTTAATAATAAACTAATGTCAGGAGCACAGAGAATTCAATATTATACATACATCAATTTTAATTTACAACATATAAAAATACATTTGGCTATTATTAATCATTGGATAATTGTCAATTGTCAATTGTTTATTTTAGTTATTATTACAGTAATCATTGTATAATAAACGTTCAATTGTTCAATGTTGTACTAATTATCCGTTGACTGTTCATTTTTCAAAATAAATAATTACTAATGGCACATTAACAAAGGATCAAATATTATACATACACCATTCATTTTAATATAATAAATAAAAATACATTTGCCATCAAGTGTTGTAGTGATTTTTTTAAAATAAAGTAAACATTTTAACCATTAATTTAATTATATTGTTAACATAGTAATAATTGTATCATAAACTGTTAATTATTTGGATTTTGGACAATATAATACAAATAATATTAATAATAGTAATAACAATAATAATCATAATAATAATAATAATAATATTCACAAATGTGAATAATTGTAACATTTAATAATTAACGTTTTAAAAAAATAAATTAGATTGACAAATTATGCAATATTATACACATATATTTAATTTTAATACACTAAATATTAAAATGTTTGGCCATTTAGCAACATTTTAATTATTATAGTGTTTATTAGGTATCAGATACTCATCAATTATTAATTATCGTGATAACTATCACAGCTAATGGATTAGATTTATATAGCACTTTTCCAGACACTCAAAGCGCTTCTCAGAGAAGTGAGAAGTGAAGTGAGCTATTATTATAGTATTATATAATAAACTATCAATTATTATGTATTTTTACTTATCTGTTGATTAATAACTTCATTTTTTTAGGCTCCAGCTCACTGTTAAATGCGTGGTAGTGGTAGAAAAATTATAATATTAGCATGAAACATTTATTTATCATTACAACTCTCACCTCTGTGACTGTTATATACAATTTGAATATGAATATTGGTAATGCGAAATAACCACTAATTATATGCTTAGTAATAGTATTGTTACTCGATTAAAAAAAGTAATTAAAGCCTGCTATTAGTATGCTGTTAATTTAATTGTGTATTACCTCCATAACTTGAAGTATTACAAGCAAAATGTCTCATAGTCCTCAACCCCGTCACTATTTCCCATGATGTTCCCCTTCTAGCTGAGAGCACAGGTTGCAGTCAAACCCCATGCAGACTTTCCTCCACTGAAGCAAAGAAAAAAAAAATCCCTCTGCTGTTGCGTATGAATTATTAATTTGACAACACTGGTCGTGTTCCGCTCCTCTTTTTGTGTGGGAGTGTTGGGGAAGGGTCGGCGTAATTAAAATCTCAGGAGCTCTGCGACTGTGCTGGGAGATTAATCTCCCGTGCCACGTCTCCATCTGCAGCCATCGCCCCCCCAGCTGTGCGAGGGCCTTGCCACATGCCCCTGAGAGGAACGAGAGCGCTGATAAATCTTCATATTTTGAGTTTTGAAGAGCTTGTTCACGTGCCCATCAAATGGCCCGCTGAGGTGTGTCGACACTAACAGCTTCTCTGGTTTTAGAGATTTTATTTTTTTTTTTAAATACTATTATATGCACTGACAGTTGTTGCTTTTTAGCTTTTGTGTCAGAGGCGTCACCTGCCTCTGATTACTGATCAGAGAACCTAATACGCCTCTTAGACGGGGCCAGTGCAATTCTTTGGTTTTGCATTGCTTTATGCATGTGGTGCATGTTTACTGCATACAACAAGTTGTATTACAAAACCCAAAACCAGTGAAGTCGGCACGTTGTGTAAATGGAAAATAAAAACAGAATACAAGGATTTGCAAATCCTTTTTAACTTATATTCAATTGAATAGACTTCAAAGACAGGATACTTAATGTTTGAACTGGAAGACTTGCTTATTTTTTCAAATATTAGCTCATTTGGAATTTGATGCCGGCAACATGTTTCAAAAAAGCTGGGGCAAGTGGCAAAAAAGGCTAAGAAAGTTGAGAAATGCTCATCAAACACTTATTTGGAACATCCCACAGGTGAACAGGCTAATTGGGAACAGGTGGGTGCCATGATTGGGTATAAAAGCAGCTTCCATGAAATGCTCAGTCATTCACAAACAAGGACGGTACGAGGTTCACCACTGTGTGAAAAAATGTGTGAGCAAATTGTAAAACAGTTTAAGAACAACATTTCTAAACAAACTATTGCAAGGAATTAAGGGATTTCACCATCTACAGTCCGTAATATCATCAAAAGGTTCCGAGAATCTGGAGAAATCCCTGTGTTTATATTACGGACCTTCGATCCCTCAGGCGGTACTGCAACAAAAAGCGACATCAATGTGTAAAGCATATCACCACATGGGCTCAAGAACGCTTCATAAAACCACTGTCAGTAACTACAGTTGGTCGCTATGTCTGTAAGTGCAAGTTAAAACTCTTACTATGCAAAGCGAAAGCCATTCATCAACAACACCCAGAAACGCAGCCGGCTTCGCTGGGCCCGAGCTAATCTAAGATGGACTGATCCAAAGTGGAAAGGTGTTCTGTGGTCTGACGAGTCCACATTTCAAATTGTTTTTGGAAACTGTGAACGTCGTGTCCTCCGGAACAAAAAAGGAATAGAACCATCCGGACTGTTACAGGGGCAAATCTGAAATTCCAGTCCATTGGGGAAAAAAGAGGTTCGTAGGAGGTCTTCATCCATTTCGGAGAGGAGTGGTCCACACCGGGTCATGCTCTTTTTGTCAATTAAACTACCATTTTATCTGCACGTTGTTGTCAGAGTTATTTGTTGTCAAACCCCAAGATGCAGAGATGGAGGCAGGCATGGAATGTGAAAACATGATTTAATTAAATACTAAGACAAACACAAAACCAAACGGGTACAAACACAAAGCGCGCACGAGGCGGATAATCAAACAAAAGGCCTTTAGCATAGAAGCTAACAAGAAACAAAAAGGAACTTTAGCATGGAAGCTAGAGGATAACAAACAGAAAAACTGGAAATAGCTAATGGCTAACAAAAACCCCTTACCGCTACGACGACCAGGACAAGATGTAGCACGACAGGTAATAGCTGAAATTATGCCAGACACGACAGGTAGCAAAGACACAGGAGTGACATTAGGCAACGACAATACAAATGACAATACAATGATCCAGCAACTGACACAAGACAAAGGAGGTACAAATAGGAGCCGGCTGATTGGCAACGGGTGTGGCCATATGCCAATCAGCCGCAGCTGAAGGGGAACACAGCACTCAGGGAACACGACAGGAAGCTGACAAAATAAGAGCACTAGACAGGAACTAAGGACAGGAAATACTAAACACACTGAGGAGGAACACAGCACTCAGGGAACAAGACAGGAAGCTGACAAATTAAGAGCACTTGACAGGAACTAAACAACAGGAAATAAACACAGGAAACAGACAAATGCAGAGGAAAAAACTAAAACATAGACAAACTGTCAGGGGCAAGCCTGACAGTTGTCTCCTGTCTCTACATCCTGGGGTCAGGCCTACAACTGACATACAAGTTCCTGACACAGCACCTTTTTAGGAGTACAGATTTGCCAATGGATCACTACCGGTTCAAATGTAAACAATGACCGTCTCTATCAAGTGTTGACATGCATTTAATAGTTTCTACCAATCTCAATGATTCTTTTTTTTTTTTTAATTTGGGCTTTGATTTTTTTTCTATGTACATATTTTTCCAAAAATGATTCTTAGAAAAAGCTGGGTATATCCAGCCGCGTCTTATATTGTGGTATTTATTAATGAGGCCATTGCACACATTTTGTTTGCATTGTAGTGTAATTCTGCATCTTCCATAGACATGTATATCCTTGGAGTGGCCCTTTTCCATGTTCCTGGTGCAAAAAGCAAGGGAGAATATATGGTTTGGTGTCAAACAACCCATCAAACACCTTTAAGATGAACTAGAAGATTTTCCTTCAACTTTCACTCCCTGAGGGTGACTCGCGAGCATGCCATGATTGTCACACACCAACATACCGGAGTTGATCCCAAAATGCATCTTAATGTGTAAATTGAATGCAGCAAATGTAATTTAAATTATTTCAATTTGAGAATGCAACATCCACAACCCTCTTGTACTGATGCAAGACATCTGCCGCAGTTTAAAAATCAATTGCAACTTGACTTCCCCGTGGAATAAACCAATCGTAAGGGAGGAAAATGTATGCATGCTTGCAACAGAGACCTTTCGGGGATCTGGGAAGTAATTAGAACATATTGCGAAATGATTGCAATGAATAGCAAAGGCAAGAAGCAAGGAACATCCATTCGTTGAGTGGTTGTTGTGTGATCTGCAACCAAACTTGATTTAGTCACACTAGGGTTGTCCCGATACCAATATTTTTGTACCGGTACCAAAATGTATTTCAATACTTTTCGATACTTTTCGGTACTTTTCAAAAAAAAAAAAAAAAAAGGGAGGGACCACAAAAAATGGCATTATTGGCTTTATTGTAACAAAACACCTTTGGGTACAATAAAGGCCTACTGAAATGAGATTTTCGTATTTAAACGGGGATAGCAGGCCCGTTCTATTTGTCATACTTGATCATTTTGAGATATTGCCATATTTTTGCTAAAAGGATTTAGTAGAGAACATCGACAATAAAGTTCGCAACTTTTGGTCGCTAATAAAAAAGCCTTGCCTGTACCGGAAGTTTGTGAGGATGTGAGGGCTCCTCACATCTTCACATTGTTTATAATGGGAGCCTCCAACAAAAAGAGCTATTCGGACCGAGAAAACGACAATTTCCCCATGAATTTGAGCAAGGATGAAAGATTTGTGGCTGAGGATATTGATAGATAAGGACTAGAAAAAAAAAAATAATAATAAAGTTAAAAAAAAAAGTGATTGCATTGTGAGCGATTCAGATGTTTTTAGACACATTTACTAGGATAATTCTGGAAGATCCCTTATCTGCCTATTGTTTTAATAGTGTTTTAGTGAGATTTTAAAAATGTCTCAGAGAGATGCAGAGGAGCCAAGCTCACAGCTGCCTTTTTTTAAATGACAGCTGCTGCAGGACGACGAATAATCCAATGATTTTTCCGGTAAGATATATATCACAATTTCCCCATCCAAAGACATGCTGGTTGACATAAAGAAAACATGTTCGCTTGACCGCTCTGCTTCACAACAAACAAATAAACACCGGCCGTGTCTCCGTGCTAAAGACAGCTGCAATCCACCGCTTTCCACCAACAGCATTGTTTTTTATAGTCTCCATTATTAAATGAACAAATTGCAAAAGATTCAGCAACACAGATGTCCAAAATACTGTGTAATAACGCCATGAACAGAGACGACTTTTAGCCGTGTTTGGTGCAGCGCTAATATTTCCTTACAGTCCGTGACGTCACGCGTATGCGTTATCATTCCGCGACGTTTTCAACAAGAAACTCGCGGGAAATTTAAAATTGCAACTTAGTAAACTAAAAAGGCCGTATTGGCATGTGTTGCAATGTTAATATTTTATCATTGATATATAAACTATCAGACTGCGTGGTCGGTAGTAGTGGGTTTCAGTAGGCCTTTAAACATATGTTTCTTATTGCAATCTAAGAAAAATTGTGTCCTTAAATAAAATAGTGAACATACTAGACAACTTGTCTTTTAGTAGTAAGTAAACAAACAAAGGCTCCTAATTTGTGTCTTTTATCATTCTATTATTTTATTAACATTATGAGGGACAAGCTGTAAAAACACATTATTTATCTACTTGTTCTTACAAGGTTAATATCTACTTATTTTCCATTTCAACATGTGCCATTTACACTTTTGTTAAAACGTAATAATCACTTATTCTTCTGTTTGATACTTTACATTAGTTTTGTATGATACCACAAATTTGGGTTTTGATTTGATACCAAGTAGTTACAGGATCATACATTGGTCATATTTACGTAAAGTCCTCATGTGTCCAGGGACGTATTTCTTGAGTTTATAAACAAAATATGATTTTTTTTTAAAGGAAAAAAGATTTTGTGACAATAAAACATAGCGATGTATAGTATCGACAAGAAACCCTCTTGTACTTTGTATCATTACAGTGGATGTCAGGTGTAGATCCACCCATGGCATTTGTTTACATTGTGACGCCGGTGAGCTATTGTATCCTCCCACGTTGTAAAGTGAAGCATGTTTAGCTATTCCTCGCCCTGCAGGGATGATACTTGTGAGAAACTCACTTTTCCAATTTGCCAACGAACCCGGGGATTTTCTGGGTGTTGTTGCATAGTTGTCAGCAACAAACAGTTGTTACTGACAGTGGTTTTCTGAAGTGTTACTGAGCCCATGCGGTGATATCCTTTACACACTGATGTCGCTTTTTGATGCAGTACTACCTGAGGGAAGGTCCGTAATGTCGTTGCTTTCGTGCAGTGAATTCTCCAGATTCTCTGAAACATTTGATATTACGGACTGTAGATGGGGAAATCCCGGAATTCCTTGCAATAGTTGGTTGAGAAATGTTGTTGATCGACAATTTGCTCATGCATTTTCTCACAAAGTGATGACCCTCGCCCCATCCTTGTTTGTGAATGACTGAGCATTTCATGAAAGCTGCTTTTATAACAAATCATGGCACCCACCTGTTCCCATTTAGCCTGTTCACCTGTGGGATGTTCCAAATAAGTGTTTGATGAGTATTCCTCAACTTTCTCATTCTTTTTTACCACTTGTGCGATTTTTTTTTAAACATATGCAGGCAGCAAATTCCGAATGAGCTAATATTTGCAAAACATAACGTTTTCCTGTTCGAACGTTAAATATCATGTCTTTGCAGTTTATTCAATTGGATATAGGCTGAAAACGATTTGCAAATAATTAAATTTTTGGATCCCGAGCCGGGTTCAAAACCAGGCTCGGGATCTTTCTGTGTGGAGATTGCATGTTCTCCCCGTGAATGCGTGGGTTCCCTCCGGGTACTCCGGCTTCCTCCCACTTCCAAAGACATGCACCTGGGGATAGGTTGATTGGCAACACTAAAATTGGCCCTAGTGTGTGAATGTGAGTGTGAATGTTGTCTGTCTATCTGTGTTGGCCCTGCGATGAGGTGGCGACTTGTCCAGGGTGTACTCCGCCTTCCGCCCGATTGTAGCTGAGATAGGCGCCAGCGCCCCACGCGACCCCGAAAGGGAATAAGCGGTAGAAAATGGATGGATGGATGGTATTTACCATTTACACAACGTGCCAACTTCCCTGGTTTTGGGTTTTGTAAATAGTGCAGCGTCAAAGGGGTTTTATCGGGCCCTGGGCTCCAAGCATGCGCGATATGCTCGATCAACCCAATTCTAGCGGGAACGTGGAGGTTCTGCAGAGTGCGCAAGAATGAAGCGGCCAACAAAGCAGCTTTAAAGGTCAGCTTTTTTTTATTTTTATGGCCATCTATATGCAGTGTCGTGCGGGACAGCATTTGCAAACACACAAACTCGCCATTTATCCTGCAAAGTAGAGCAAGGATGATTGGAGAGTGTCGGTTCACTCCAGAAGTGCGCTGTTTGATGTCTCTTAAAGGTTTATGTAATCCAACGTGCAACACCCTCACGTGACTTCAGCACTAATGAGGACAAGTTTGTTGACGATTCCTTTTCTGTGATTACTCGCCCAAAATACGAGGTTTTGCCTAGTTTGTTGGAATATGCTCGTTCCTCAGTTTTTATTTTTTTGCGCTTGCATAGGAAGCCAATTATGTGAACAGCATGGGAGCTCCACTTGACACCGGCTGTCCTGATGGATACTCCAACTGTGCCCTTGATGTTTGTTAATGTCTTCTTTTCTCTTGTTTTGGGGTTTTCAAGATGGGAGGAACTTGCTTTTTTCTTGTTAGGCGATCCATCACCTAAAGTTTTACGACGCGCAGACATTTTTACGACTCTAAATGTTCTTTATGACGTGAGAGAGACTAATCACAGCTTTTTGTCAAATTTGCATACTTTTAATCATCCGTCCCTTTGTAATTCACGGGAATGTTTTTTTTAACTGTATGGCATGTAGGCAATCAGACAGCGACAGCGTACGTGCTTTGACAACAGACGGATTCATTATGTTTTATTATCTATTTATTCCCTGCTTCAGGTGGGGCAACTGATTGCTTGTTTAAAATGTTGCGTCGGGTCATAAATTTAAATAATCTATACCGAGACTCGTCCTGCAAGGCATAGAAATGAGTTATTAAAAACAAACAACGTTACAAAATCACCAAGTCCCACATGCAAACTTTTTGAGAGGCGTTTGTTGTGAGCGCCGCAGTAAAAAGTGCGGGGGGAGTTTTAATGAGATCTCCCAGCAACTAGCAGATGTGGCGAACCAGCACTCTGTGAAGCTAACATCTGCAAATAATTGGACACTGTCGCTGTTGTCGAAAACATGTCGCCAGCCTCTGTTTGTGAGCGCAAGGTCGTTATCGGCGTTTTTGGTATTAGCTTTGTTGTATCTCGCCGCGTTTGTCCTCACGCGGGGAGGGTCTGACTCACAGCACTTTTCCACTGAGAGGGCGGCGAGGTCTGTTGTGAGGTTCCGGAACAGTACGGCACCCCCGTGTGGTTTAGTATCGTGTCGTCCACAGGACAGGGCCGGTCATCAAATTGTCAAACCACAAAACCCAAAACCAGTGAAGTTGGCACGTTGTGTAAATGGTAAATAAAAACAGAATACAATGATTGGCAAATCCTTTTCAACCTATATTCAATTGATAAGACTGCAAAGACAAGATAATTAATGTTCGGACTGAGAAACTTAAAATAATCACTAATTTAGAATTTAATGGCAGCAACACATTGCACAAAAGTTGTCACAGGGGCATTTTTATCACTGTGTTAAATGGCCTTTCATTTTAACAACACTCTGTAAACGTTTGGGAACTGAGAAGACCAATTATTTAAGCTTTTCAGGTGGACTTCTTTCCCATTCCTGCTTGATGTACAGCTTAAAATTGTTCAACAGTCCGGGGTCTCCGTCGTGGTATTGTAGGCTTCATAATGCGCCACACATTTTGAATGGGAGACAGGTCTGGACTACAGGCAGGCCAGTCTAGTACCCACACACTTTTACTATGAAGCCACGCTGTTGTAACACGTGGTTTGGCACTGTCTTGCTGAATTAAGCAGGGGCGTCCATGATAACATTGCTTGGATGACAACATATTTTGCTCCAAACCCTGTATGTACCTCTCAGCATTAATGGTGCCTTCACAGATGTGTAAGTTACCCATGCCTTGGGCACTAATACACTCCCATGCCATCACAGATGCTGGCTGTTGAACTTAGAACAATCCAGATGGTTCTTTTCCTCTTTGCTACGGAGTACACAACATCTAATCTCCCCAAAAATTTTTAAATGTGGACTCCTCAGACCAGAGAACACTTTTCCACTTCCATTTTAGTCCATCTTAGATGAGCTCGGTCCTGAGCTCATGTGGTGATATCCTTTACACACTGATATCGGTTTTTGATGCAGTACCACCTGAGGGATCAAAGGTCCGTAATATTATCGCTTACGTGCAGTAATTTCTACAGATTCTCTGAACCTTTTGATGATATTACGTAGATGGTGAAATCCCTAAATTCCTTGCAATAGCTTGTTGAGAAATGTTGTTCTTAAACCGTTGGACAATTTGCTCACGCATTTGTTCACAAAGTGGTGAACCTCGCTCCATTCTTACGCAATCATGGCACCCACCTGTTCCCAATTAGCCTATTCACCTGTGGGATTTTCCAAATAGGTGTTTGATGAGCATTCCTCAACTTTCTCAGTCTTTTTTGCCACTTGCGCCAGCATTTTTTGAAACATGTTACAGGCATCAAATTCCAAATGAGCTAATATTTGCAAAAAATAACCACGTTTTTGTAATTTGAACTTTAAGTGTCTTGTCTTTGCAGTCTATTCAAACGAATATAGGTTGAAAAAGATTTGGAAATCATTGTATTCTGTTTTTATATATGATTTACACAACGTGTAAAATTCACTGGTTTTTGGGGTTTGTACAAATCCCGTTTCCATATGAGTTGGGGAATTGTGTAAGATGTAAATATAAACGGAATACAATGATTTGCAAATCATTTTCAACCCATATTCAGTTGAACATTGTCACGATGCGGAGTCGAACCCATGTTTCCTCGGCGGCTGGAGCTGCGTGCGCCTCCGCTAGCAGTGCGCCAAGAGAGGCCTATGCTGACAGTGCACTCAGACTCGCCCTCACTCGTGCTGAGTGCAGCACGCCCAAGCAGCAACAAGCCTGCAGCCTGTCAAGAATCAACACACCTGGATTTGATGAGAGGGAGCAGCCTAAAAGCCAGCAGGCCCGAGGAACGTTTGCCAGAACGTCGCTATCTTCTCAGTAAGCATTACGTCTGGCATTCCCTCCCCTGTGCTTTGCTCTTTGCTCTCTCCGAGTCTCCCTTGTTCATGTCCCTTGTGTTTTTCCACAGTTACTCCCCTGTCTTCCATGATCGTACCTTGCCTCTCGACATCCATCCGGATTCCTAACTGCCTTCCTCGATCCACGACCTCCCTGCTCAGAACCAGACCACACTGCCTCGCTCCTGTCCCCGACATCTGGCCTGCTCACGAACTGCCTCTTCGCCTTGCCCCTCTGGATTCGACGAAGGATACAACCAACACTCACAGACAACAAACCCTGGTAACATTTACATTATTAATATTACACATAGTCATCACTCATTCACTTAGAGTAGCATACACACGCCATGTCTCATCAAAGGTTTAAATAAACCTTGTGAACCGCAGTTGTGCCCTGGTTGTCGCCTCCTTCCCTCCTCTGTACGTAACAAATATGCTACAAAGACAACATATTTAATGTTCAAACCCATAAACATTTTTTTTTGCAAATAATCATTAACTTTAGAATTTGATGCCAGCAACACGTGACAAAGAAGTTGGGAAAGGTGGCAATAAATACTGATGATGTTGAGGAATGCTCATCAAACACCTATTTGGAACATCCCACAGGTGTGCAGGCTATTTGGGAACAGGTGGGTGCCATGATTGGCTATAAAAGCAGCTTCCGTGAAATGTTAAGTAATTCACAAATAAGGATGGGGCGAGGGTCTCCACTTTGTAAGCAAATTGTCGAACAGTTTTAGAACAACATTTCTCAACCAGCTATTGCAAGGAATTTAGGGCTTTTACCATCTTGGTCCGTAAAATCATCAAAAGGTTCAGAGAATCTGGAGAAATCACTGCACGTAAGCAATGATATTACGGACCTTTGATTCCCCCAGGCGGTACTGCATCAAAAACCAACATCGGTGTGTAAAGGAGATCACCACATGGGCTCAGGAACCCTTCTTTAAACCACTTTCATTAACTACAATTGGTCGCTACATCTGTAAGTGCAAGTTAAAAACTCTGCTATGCGAAGCAAAAGCCATTTATCAACAACCCACAGGAACGCCGCCGGCTTGGCTGGGCCCGAGCTCATCTAAGATGGACTGATGCTAAGTGGAAAAGTGTTCTGTGGTCTGACGAGTCCACATTTCAAATTATATTTGGAAACTGTGGACGTGGTGTCCTAGGGAACTAAGAGGAAAATAACCATCCGGATTGTTATAGGCGCAAAGTTCAAAAGCCAGCATCTGTGATGGTATGGGGGTGTATTAGTGCCCAAGGCATGGGTAACTTACACATCTGTGAAGGCACCATTAATGCTGAATGGTCCATACAGGTTTTGGAGCAACATATGTTGTCATCCAAGCAACATTATCATGGACGCCACTGCTTATTTCAGCAAGACAATGCCAAGCCACATGTTACAGCAGCGTGGCTTCGTACTAAAAGTGTGCGGGTACTTTCCTGGCCCGCCTGCAGTCCAGACATGTCTCCCATCGAAAATGTGTGGCACATTATGAAGCGTAAAATATGACAAGACCCCATACTGTTGAACGACTGAAGCTGTACATTAAGCAAGAACGGTAAAGAATTCCACTTTCAAAGCTTCAACAATTAGTTTCCTCAGTTCCCAAACGTTTATTGAGTGTTGTTAAAAGAAGAGGTGATGTAACACAGTGGTGAACATGCCCTTTCCCAACTACTTTGGCACGTGTTGCAGCCATGAAATTCTAAGTTGATTATTATTTGCAAAAAAAAAAAAGTTTGAGTTTGAACATCAAATATCTTGTCTTTGTAGTGCATTCAATTGAAAATGGGTTGAAAAGGATTTGCAAATCATTGTATTTCATTTATATTTACATCTAACACAATTTCCCAACTCATATGGAAACGGGGTTTGTACTTGGAGAGTCAAATGGTGCTTGGTGAAAAATGTCTGAGATCCACTGCTCCATAGCCATTTTGGCGTGTATTTTTAGTTGTTTACGCAGACCTGTTATGTGTAACGATGCTCTTATTTTGGTAATCATTTTTGGTAATCATTTTTGGCGTACTTGAGGTGGTGAAAATTAAAATAAATGGCGTTGAAGAGCGACTTTGAGTCACGAGCACGTCAGGTGATTCAGCGACACCAAGAGTGTGACTCAGAGAGAGACTTTCAGGATCTGACGTGACACTGATGCATTAACGAGAGCCCTGCTGGTGGAAAAGTGCACTTTTTGCATGCCAAGTTGGAGCAGGTCACGAGGTGGAAGGTCAAGTGTGAAAGCTAGCAGACGGCCAAATGAATCAGCCTCAGACATTTGGTGAGTCACGCTGATATCATGTTGTCCTTTGAAATGTCTGCAGACATTATCGTGTTCACAATGTTGTCCTCCCTCCGTCAATTTGTGTACGCATCGGCAAATACCTCTATTGATCACTTTTTAGAGGCAGAAGCGTGTAATTACTTAAACCGCTGTCTCAAACCGATAAGAGCAACATGTTATCCCAGTATTCTATTGAAAAGATGAAGTTTCAAACTTGTTATTGAAGTACCTTCTTCTGGAAAAATGACTTCTGCCAGGCTTTCATAACAATGTTTTGTTTATGGCCGCAAAGTGGCCCAAATAGCTCCGACAGCGCAGCCCCCTCTGTAATTGCTATGATTGGAATATGGGAGGGAAGGTGGTGTGATGTTAGCCTTTTATTGTCAAAAGGTAGAATTAAGCAGTCAAATGGAAGTCCCAAGCTTCACTTCGCTTATTTTTATTTCTTCACAATAGAGCCAACACAGTTTAGACACTATTTTTCCACACACAAACACATCATTTACCTTGTGCTCACGTTTTTCTTTTCAAGACTTCAAAAGAGTGCTGCTATAATTGCAGTGCATTTTTCAAAGAGTAAAAGATAAGCTCTATAATTTATGTATAGTTTTTTTATGTTTTATTTTAAAAGATGGCTTTTTATCATGCTGTAGGAAAAGAATAAATAACTAGATCAGGGTCAGCATCCCGCAGCTCGAGAGCCTCATGCGACTCTTTAGCGCCGCCCTCGTGGCTCCCTGGACCTCTTTTAGAGATGTGTGAAAATGGATTAAAAAGATTACCGTGATAAAAATATATATTTTTTTGTTTCAATATATTTTCTGTAGGAGAACAAACATGACACAAACCTCCCCAATTGCTAGAAATCCCACTGTTTGTATTAAACATGCTTCAAAGATGAGAGTATTTGACATCGTTTTGTCCTACTAATTTCAGCGATCCTTGAACTCAGCTCCTTTTGTTTACATGTACAACTTTCTCCAATGTGTTTTATCCCACTCCTTCTTTATCTCATTTTGTTCAACAAACTTTGTATACTGTGCGTGAATACTCAAAGGTGAGCTTTGTTGATTTTATTGATTTGCTGGAGTGCTTATCAGGCATATTTGATCAATTCATGACTGCAAGCTAATCGGTGCTAAGATGCGAAATAGGCTAACTGTATGTATATATTACATCATTATGCCTCATTTGTAGGTATATTTGAGCTCATTTAAATTCCTTTACTTATGTCCTCTATGAATTTAATTAATATTTGCATGTCTCATGACATGTCATTTTTATGCAATATTGGCTGCATTTCATGTTGTTGTTTGTTTGTCATGTTATTCCAGACCACAAACCACAGCAAACGTTACCCAGCTCGCAAAGATTGTAATAAATCCATTAGAAGAAGACAGCCTGCTGTTTCCTTTAACTTGGACACACACATCTATACCTTTGGCCATTCTGAGCCAGTAAATTCCAGGAGTTATCTCATCCTGTGAGAAACCTCCATTTTACTATTGATTTCCAATGTTGAAAAATGTGTGGAATAAAAATGTAAATACAAAATTTCTGTCAACAAAGATTTGTGTCAGCCTTTGATAAAAGGCCAATGTAGCTAATATGGACACTTACATCATGTGTTGCCTTCATTATAACACTTATATAAGGCTTTTAATGTTTTGCCGTTCCAGACAATGTTTTTTCTTTTGGGGTTGCCGACCCCTGAACTAGGTGTTCCTGTAAGAATAGTTTGAATGTTGGAATGGTTTGCATGTTGAAGTGTTTCAATTTCCAAGAAAACCGGAATTTGGTTTGGAACTTGGGAAAATGTTAGTTTGAATTTCGAAGGATGAGTGGAATGTGTTGATGATGGAATGGTTTGAATAGGCTGAAAAATGTCAGAATTGTGCAACTTGGAAAGATGTCCTATTCATTTCAATGGGAGTTTCATTGAAATTTGGGAATGTCGGAAAAAGCGAGAATTTTTTTTGAAAGGGCTAAAAAAAATGTGAAATGTGCTGAATGAGTTGAAATGGTTGGTTTTGACATTTTTGTTGAAGTAGTAACATTTTTGATTGATAAATGGCATTAGGGAATTCCTGGAATTTCAGGAAAAGCGGGAATTTTGCAGTTCAAAAAACAACTTCATTTGTTGTCCTGATTAAAAGGTGGAACAGTTAAAGTGGGTTCAAAAATGTGGAAGAAGTAGTCAACAGAAAAAAGGGTGAAAAAAGGAGTTGAAAAAAACGGAATTCTGGGAATTGACATTATCGGATGAGTGTAATATTTTGAAGGATTAAATGGGTTGAATTGGTTGAAAAATGGAAGAATTGTGCAACTTGGAAAAATTTCACATTCATTTCAATGGGAATTTCATTGAATTTTGGGAAAAGCAATATTTTTTTTTGTTGAAATTGCTAAATTATTTTAATGTTCTGAATGATTGGTTGGTGTTGGAATTGTTCAAAGCGGTCGAGAAATGTTGAAGTGGTAACATTTTTAAATGATAAATGGTATTACGGAATTCCTGGAATTTCAAGAAAAGCGGGAATTTTTGTAGTCAGAAAACCAACTTTGTTTTTTCTTCCTGATTAAGAGGAATGTTTTGACTGTGGAACGGTTGAAGTGGGTTGAAAAATAAGAAAAGAGTAGTCGACAGAAAAAAAAGAGTGAAAAAAGAGGTTGAAAAAAAGTGAATTCTGGGAATTCTTGGAATTTTTGGGAACTTTGAAAAATAATCGTTTGCATTTCCAGTATGAGTGGGATATGTTGAAGGTAGGATGGTTTGAATCGGTTGAAAAATGTAAAAAGGGGGAAATTTGAAAAATGGCAAATTCATCTTGAATGGGAAAAATGTCCCAGAAAACCTGGAATTCTAGAAAATCTGGTCATTTCGAAAATTTGTCAAGGGAAATCCCGCGATTCCGGAATAGGCTGAACAGTTTGAAATTGGAACGGTTTGAATTGGATGAAAAATGTGGAAGGTAGCGCGCGCCAAAATCTGGAGAAGAAGAAGAAAAACCATACGTGTGAATGCTCACACATCTTCCACCCAGCATCACTTTTGTCTTTGTCTCCTGTCTACCTGCTCATGTTGACCCACTCGACCCTCAGTCAGACTTTGACCTTTAACCCGTGACCCTTCCAAGTCTTCTGGAAGATGTCAGCAGCTGTCCCTGTGTTTGAAGGGCTGAGCGAGCCGGAATGATTTATTCTTCCCCCTCTGGCCACAAGGGGCAACAGAGGGTTGAAGGATGAGTGCCCTTCTTTCCTTGCGTGTGTGGATTGTTGTTCTACAACTGGGGTGTCAAACTGGTTTTCATTGAAGGCCACGTTGCAGTTTTGGCTGCCCTCAGAGGGCCGCTTGTAACATTAATAAAATAAACGTACAAGAATTACCTATGTTTATCACACAATTGTGTGATTGAGGAAAAAACACATGTAATGTATGTGTGTAATATATAATAAAACAATAATTTCACAAAAATCTATATTTAAAAAATCATATTTTTTTATTATTTTCATGTATACAAAAAATATTAAAATATACATGTGATTGTTTTATTTATTTTAATTGTCATTTCAGTATTTGTATGAATAGTCAAAAAACACAAATGTTGTGTTAGGCTTATGTTTGTTTGAAATTCAACAAATTATTCATACAAAAAAATAACCAAAATAAAAAAGATTATAAAAATAAAATTGAATTGTAAATAATGAATTTAAACGTCGAATACATATGTATACTATGTCGACCGCCAACACTTTCACAATTTATTTATCTCACATTGGCTGAACCTACTTTTTACATGCATGCCATATTTTACAATTTAATTAACCTTTCATGTATCGCAAATAAAAACAGTGTTGAAGAAGGAAAAGAAAAAGTGATTGCTTCCAATATAATAATAGTATTGTAATACTGTATGTATTCGCTTAAAGGGGATCTGCCCTTTTTGGGGAAGTTTGCCTACTGTTCACAATCATTATGAACAGAAGAACAAGAACAAGAACACGTCACTTTTTTTTTTTTTAAAGATTTTAAAGATGATGAAAAAACGCTTGGAAGATGTGGCCTTTCAAAACCCTCCATCAACGTTTTGTATATACACTGCAAGTATATAGATTTAATGTAGTAACAGAGACAATAATAGCAATATGTTATATGTACAATATTTACCGTATTTTGGTCATTTTTTGCATTGCCGGAACTGGTTCCATCGGCGCATTAATTTCCGTTTCCATAGGAGCGCACTTCCGACTTCCGGCAACAAATTTCTTCCTACTTACAGAAACAAATCCATGCGGTTTCTAATAATGACGGACTTGGTAACAGACAAGTGAGACAAGTATTTTTAGACAAATGAGATTCACAACCTTATCTTTTTGAAGCTGAACATACTGAGGATGAACTACTGCTTCGAGAAGGAAGGTTTAAACGTTGGAGCAGACAGGTGCTGAGAGAGTGAGGTCGTTGTGACTTTAATGCTGTAAATATGGAACTTGGAGCCAAGATATTTCAACAAATGGAGTGCTTACCCATCTAGACAGACAACTATGTGTCAAGTGAGTCACTATAATATTTCTCAAGATACAAGCATTGCAATTATTATTACAACTACAGTACATGCACTGTATTGCTAACCGTGTCCAAACAAAACATGAAATCTGGGCTAATATTTAACAGACTGTTGGGATGTCGCATGGCTGCAGTTGTGTGTCCCCGAGTATGCAAGAATCCAGGAGAGTTGCGTGGAGGTAAGATGAATTTAATACACAAAAGAAAATAACAAAAGCAAACATAAAGCAGTCGTGCAGATAAACGTTCTCAACATAATGTTATCATCGAGCACTGAGGAGTGCTCGAGTGAAACATAAATAGACACTAGTGTGATTGACAGCAGGTGTGAACCGCTGCCAATCAACGAAAAGAGAAAAATAGTGCTCCGTGAATAAAAACAGGAAATACAACAAAATAAGAGCACTGAACCGGAAGTAAATACAAAAACACAAAAAACTAACAGAAATGAAGTGACACATCGTTACAGGACCTCCCCCTCAAGGAACAGATACCAGATGTTCCCTGGGAAAGAAAAAAAAATGGAAAAAAGTCCAAAATGTAAGGGAGGGTGGAGGGAGGATTTGGTGGAGGGTTGCCAAACCTCGTGTCCCCGCAGCCAGCGAGGGAAAGTCAGGTGGCGGCGCCGCGTAGAGCGCCGCTGGAACTGGCGAGGCGGGCGGCCAGGGAACGGCCAAATCACTGGCCGAAAAAGAGGAGAGTGCGCAGGGCACGGCCACATCCACGGCCGACGTAGAAGCGGGCGCGCTGAAGCAGGCCGGGAAGCAGAAGACGTAACCGGCGGCGTGGAAACCGCAGGCGTCATCAACGGCGTGGAAGTGGCAGATGTCATCGGCGGCGTGAAAGCGGCAGACGTCATCGGCGGCGTGAAAGCGGCAGACGTCATCGGCGGCGTGAAAGCGGCAGACGTCATCGGCGGCGTGAAAGCGGCAGACGTCATCGGCGGCGTGAAAGCGGCAGACGTCATCGGCGGCGTGAAAGCGGCAGACGTCATCGGCGGCGTGAAAGCGGCAGACGTCATCGGCGGCGTGAAAGCGGCAGACGTCATCGGCGGCGTGAAAGCGGCAGACGTCATCGGCGGCGTGAAAGCGGCAGACGTCATCGGCGGCGTGAAAGCGGCAGACGTCATCGGCGGCGTGAAAGCGGCAGACGTCATCGGCGGCGTGAAAGCGGCAGACGTCATCGGCGGCGTGAAAGCGGCAGACGTCATCGGCGGCGTGAAAGCGGCAGACGTCATCGGCGGCGTGAAAGCGGCAGACGTCATCGGCGGCGTGAAAGCGGCAGACGTCATCGGCGGTGTTGAAGCGGCAGGCGTCATCGGCGGCGTGAAAGCGGCAGATGACGCCGGGCGAGGAGCAGCAAATGCTGGCCGAGGAATAGCGGATGCCGGCGGTGACGAAGCCCGGCGTGGTGCTGCTCTTGGCGGCGTTGGGGCTCGGCGTGGAGCCGGCGTTGGGGCTCGGCGTGGAGCCGGCGTTGGGGCTCGGCGTGGAGCCGGCGTAGGGGCTAGGCGTGGAGCCGGCGTAGGGGCTAGGCGTGGAGCCGGCGTAGGGGCTAGGCGTGGAGCCGGCGTAGGGGCTAGGCGTGGAGCCGGCGTAGGGGCTAGGCGTGGAGCCGGCGTAGGGGCTAGGCGTGGAGCCGGCGTAGGGGCTAGGCGTGGAGCCGGCGTTGGGGCTAGGCGTGGAGCCGGCGTTGGGGCTGTGCGAAAACCCGCCAGGCACGTAGATGTCTCCGAGGAAGGAGACGCTTGCGAAGATGACAGCGGTGTGTGCCTGGCTGCACCGCAGTGTATTGTGGGCCCCCCTCCACTAGGCGGCTGCCAGAAACCGTCCACACTTGCGGGAAGACATGCCTGCTCGTCGGCGTCCCCCGGTGCGAAAACCAGGGACGGGCGGGAGGAGGCCAGGAAGAGGGACGAAGACACGTCCCGCGCCGAGTCCCAGCAGGAGGACAAAAGTGACCTCACTGTGGGCTCCACTGGAGCTCTCGGCGGACCAAAAAAGAGAGCGGGAGCTGGCAAAAAGAGCAGCCGGGGAGCAGCCGCTGGAAGCTGCGTAGGAGCAGGGAGAAGCAGCTCAGCAGACGACGGGAAGGATGGCGGCGGCGGACGTGCCGGTCGGAGAGCCGCAGTCGGCGACGGAGCCGCAGGAGCCGCGAGACGTGAAGGAGGAGGCGGGCGCGCCGGTCGGTGAGCCGTAGCCGGCAGCGTTGCCGAGAGGAAGGATGGCGGCGGAGGACGCGCCGGTCGGAGAGCCGTAGCCGGTAGCGTTGCCGCGGGAGCCGCGAGGCATGCAGGAAGTGGCGGACGCGCCGGTCGGAGAGCCGAAGCCGGTGGCGTTGCCGCGGGGAGAGGGTCCGCGTCTGTAGGCTGGGACCGCACAAACCTGGCCTTCAAGTCCTCCAGGAATTGTGCGGTCCAGAACGTCGGCTGAGGATTGCCGACAGGGATTCTCGCGAGGACACTTTCTTCTGGCTCGATGATACTGTTGGGATGTCGCATGGCTGCAGTTGTGTGTCCCCGAGTATGCAAGAATCCAGGAGAGTTGCGTGGAGGTAAGATGAATTTAATACACAAAAGAAAATAACAAAAGCAAACATAAAGCAGTCGTGCAGATAAACGTTCTCAACATAATGTTATCATCGAGCACTGAGGAGTGCTCGAGTGAAACATAAATAGACACTAGTGTGATTGACAGCAGGTGTGAACCGCTGCCAATCAACGAAAAGAGAAAAATAGTGCTCCGTGAATAAAAACAGGAAATACAACAAAATAAGAGCACTGAACCGGAAGTAAATACAAAAACACAAAAAACTAACAGAAATGAAGTGACACATCGTTACACAGACACTAATATGATTGTGTTGTGCATTACAAACTTAAACACGATTCAGCTGGTCACGTAAAAAATAGCTTATCTTTCGCCACAGCAAATACCCTAGCACGCCGATGTGTTGGTACGGTAGAAAATAAGTTCCTCAGTACTCGCTCTTGCAATACCATTGTTGCTACAGGTTGGTTATTATACAGGTTACAGAATGTAAATGAACCTAGAGCGAGCAGATTTTTTTGCATGTTAGAATGCAAAAAAAAATACCTTTTGTGTTCTTGTCTCTCATGAGGATTGTGGGGGAAAGGCAAAATTTATATAAAAATGTGCAGTTCCCCTTTAAAAGCAGATGTGCAAAATAAGTAATTACATTGTTCCACAAATAAATGAAGTATTAATAAATATATAGGGACATACTCTACTGTGCTTTAGCGTATATACTGTAGTAGGGTTTTGCAGTATACCGGTACAAGTATAGTATCGCGGGATTAATGAATCAACTCTGACGGCGCGATGTCACGTTGTGACATTTCTGGTTTTACGAGCAGAGGACCATGTTCAGCAGCGCACAATCACAGAGTACTTACAAGCAGACACAGTGTGTAGACAGAAAAGGGAGAATGGACACATGTTGGCTTAAAAACTAAAGATAAAGGTGAAGTTCTAACACTGAAACACCCTCAGGAAGAAGTGCTTTAAAACATAGCTAGTAAGTTAGCGGCGAACGTCCATCCGCAGTCGGCAGTGTTTTAGCTACTTCTAAATCACTAATCCTTGCCTCCATGGCGACAAATAAAGTAAGTTTCTTACAAGTATCCTCCCTGCAGGACGAGGAATAACTAAACATGCTTCACTACACACCGTAGGAGGATACAATAGCTCACTGGTGTCACAATGTAAACAAACGCCATGGGTGGATCTACACCTGACATCCACTGTAATGATACCAAGCACACTAGTGTATGTAGTCAATACTACTATGAATATATCAATGTTTTTTAAGCATCACAAAATCTTTTTCAATTTTTTTTTTAATTTATGTTTATAAACTCAGGTAATACATTCCCACATGGGGACTTAAATTATGGCCATTGTATGATCCTGTAACTACTTGGTATCGGATCGATACATAAATTTGTGGTATCATCCAAAACTAAGGTAAAGTATGCAAAAAACATAAGAATAAGTGATTATTACACTTGAACAGGAGTGTAGATAGAACATGTAAAAAGAGAAAGTAAGCAGATAATACATATACATATTATATAACATGTTTAATGTACCGGAAGATTTGTTGTTAAAATAAAGCCAATAATGACCGTTTTTGTGGTCCCTTTATTTAGAAAAGTATGGAAAAGTATCAAAATCTACCAAAATATTGGAATGGGGACAACCTTAATGCAGACGTTTACAACACGGCTCCTTTTGTTCACCCACCCACTGACACAATAACCTGTGTGTGTGTGTGTGTGTGTGTGTGTGTGTGTGTGTGTGTGTGTGTGTGTGTGTGTGTGTGTGTGTGTGTGTGTGTGTGTGTGTGTGTGTGTGTGTGTGTGTGTGTGTATGTGTGTGTGTGTGTGTGTGTGTGTGTGTGTGTGTGTGTGTGTGTGTGTGTGTGTGTGTGTGTGTGTGTGTGTGTGTGTGTGTGTGTGTGTGTGTGTGTCTGTGTGTTTGATGGTATTCACTTGTGTTTACAAAAGAAGGGCAAGTGATAAATCTGTGTTAGACTAACACAGTAAATCATGCCTGCTACTCTGATTGTGTTAACTTTATTACATTTACTAACCACAAGCAAAGTGATTCCATTAAAGCCGAGGTAAGGAATAGTTGTAAGGTTTTTATTTTACTTCGACGATAATTTACACTTGAAAAAAATGATTGAACGTACATCAATCCTTTGAACACATGGTCAATTCTTGACAGGTATTTTATACTACGCAGCAGCAACGGAACCGATGTTGTAATAGTGGTAAGTCACTAATGCTGAGTCAGCATTAATAGTGCGAATGCGTTCATTGTAAACAACACTTCTGCAAGTGTGACATGTACGCGTTGCACACCAACCATCCTTTTAAAGCACACACAGCACACACAGAGGTAGCTATGGCAATTCTTGTGGAATTAATAACAAAACTGCATCAAGAGGTTGCCTACAGCCACAACTGTATTTTTTTGTTGTTTTTTTATTAGATTTTTTTTTATCATAATATGTAATGTTTTCCTTTGTGGAGTAAGACTCAAGGAGACTTGAGAAGTATGTGAATAGAGCAAACTGTGGTAAGTGTACAAGGAGTTGGCGCAAGCTCCATCTAGTGTTACTCCAAAGATTCACTCAAGTAAAGTACAGTGTTTTATATGTGCTACTGTTTAAACCAGGGGTCTCAAAC
Organism: Nerophis ophidion; assembly: GCF_033978795.1. Classification (NCBI taxonomy): domain Eukaryota; kingdom Metazoa; phylum Chordata; class Actinopteri; order Syngnathiformes; family Syngnathidae; genus Nerophis; species Nerophis ophidion. The sequence continues at coordinate 27,207,493 of NC_084624.1, read as the reverse complement.
TCACTTTACCTGGGGGCCACTGGATGCAGAGTCTGGGTGAAGCTGGGCCGCAAGAAAATATTTCCTAAAAAAATGTTGCATACTCCTCAGTATGAAATATATTGGTATTTAGCCGCGGAACGGAGAATAATGTTATTTCCGCAATGTGTGTCATTTCACTTTCCCTCCCTACAGCAACACGGCGATTGGCGGATAATAGCCGGGAAAGTGAGCGCAAAAAAGTGACGGCTACCAGAGTGTTATCTGGCGTCATATAGAAATATATGTAGTGTTCATCGTGTGATGCAATGCAAATTAAACAATAAAAATAAAAATAACAATTTGAATTTGTCCAGGTTATCGGGGACTGTTATTACAGACGAACAGATGTCGCAGTGTGACTGCAGCCGGGCACGTAAGAAAACCCTCGTCTTCATGGCAACGTCTCAGTCGCTTTTACTCACTTGCTGCTTTTCCACTAACGAAGGGGTAGGCAACCCAAAACATTGAAAGAGCCATTTTGGACCCAAATAACACAACGCTCTCAAGCGCTATTCATATAAAACTCTCGGGCCGCACTAACATTAAACTTTCATATTAAAGTGGGGTCCGCAAACTAACGTCTTGCGGGCCGCGTGTCTGAGAACCCTGGTTTGAATTGTGTTGAAATATTAAACATACTTGAATGTGAATGAATAAAAATAAAATGTTTTTTTTTTTTCTCCCTACATTACTATTATTTTATGTGTGTGACGACGCCATTTTAGACAAATTCAATGATGTAGTAATATTTAGTATTCCTTCAGAAGGCCTTAACAGCAGGCGTTGTGACATACATGTGTGTGGGTAGAAGCACAGCACGACTCAAATTTCCTTAAGACACATGTCCTGGCTGGTACACCTATATCAGGGGTCGGCAACCCGCGGCTCTTGAGCCGCATGTGGCTCTTTGGCCACTCTGATGTGGCTTAGCCACATAATCGCAGATCCCCCGATTGTTTCGGGGGTTTTCCGGATTTTGGTGCCTCTCCCGGACATCACCCGGGGTTAACATTCTAAGATTTTCACTCGGACTACAATATTGAGGGTGTGCCGTGATGGCTTTACCTTTAACGTCCTCTACAACATGTCATAGCGCCCGTCTTTACGCCATGCTATCTGTGTGCTGGCCGGACGCATGCATTTCGCTGCTTCTATCGTCACACATACGAGATTGCAAGGCATACTTGGTTAACAGCCATACAGGTTACACTGAAGGTTGTGATATAAACAACTTTAACACTCTTACTAATATGCGCCACACTGTGAACCCACACCAAACCCATCCATCTATCCATTTTCTACCGCTTATTCCATTTTGGGGTCGGGGGGCGCTGGCGCCTATCTCATCTACAGTCGGGCGGAAGGCGGGGTACACCCTGGACAAGTCGCCACCTTTTCACAGGGCCAACACAGATAGACTGACAACATTCACACTCACATTCACACACTAGGGTCAATTTGATGTTGCCAATCAACCTATCCCCAGGTGCATGTCTTTGGAAGTGGGAGGAAGCCGGAGTACCCGGAGGGATCCCACGCATTCACGGGAAGAACATGCAAACTCCACACAGAAAGATCCCGAGCCTGAGGTTGAACCCAAGACTGCAGGACCCCTCTGCCACCGTGAAGCCCCCCACACCAAACAAGAATGACAAACACATTCCGGTAGTTCATCCTCACAGTAACACAACATAAACGCAACATAAAAATTACCCAGAATCCCATGCATCCATGAGTATTCCAGGCTATATTATACACCCCCGCGCCCCAAACCCTGCTCACTTAAACCGACGCACGGAGGAGGGGGGGGGTGTTGGCGGGGTTTGGTGCTAGCGGGGTGTATAATATAGCCTGGAAGAGTCATGGATGCATGGGATTCTGGGTATTTGTTGTGTTGCGTTTATGTTGTGTTACTGTGAGGATGTTCTCCCGAAATGTGTTTGTCATTCTTGTTTGGTGTGGGTTCACAGTGTGGCGCATATTAGTAAGAGAGTTAAAGTTGTTTATATCACAACCTTCAGTGTGACCTGTATGGCTGTTGAACAACTATGCCTTGCAGTCGTGTACGTGTATCTGCGGAAGCCACATACAACATGTTACTGGACTGGCAAGCTGTTTGTACATGTTGTAGAAGGCGTCAAAGGCAATGGCTTCATAGCACGCCCTTATTATTGATATCTGGGTGACCATCAGCAGATATTCGCGAGAATGGTTGCGGCTCCCATTGTCTTCTTTATTTTGTGAAACGGGTCAAAATGGCTCTTTGAGTGGTAAAGGTTGCAGACCCCTGACCTACTGTATACGATAGATGACTGAAGTAGGGGTTGCCACGACATTCTCTGTATTACGAGCCCGAGCAGCATCAACAGGGTTCACATTATTACTTAGTGTTGCTTTAAGGTCACCGTAATTCCATTCAGTGTCGACAATGACGTCTTTGGGTGGAGGTAGTAGCCAACTAAAGGCTGTTCAAACTCAAGTCGTTACCTATTGATGTGTGTTTTTAAATGCTTCTGTCTTTCGGATGCACACTTAACAACCTCCGCCTCTCCACTCGCCCCGATCTCTTTCTTATGGGACTTAATGCTGATAAATGAGACCATGCATTTGTCATTCCCGCTGTATTTAGTCTCACTCAGTGCTATTCCTCCGTGTTTATTCAACTGCAAGGACAAAAACAGGTCGAGTTGCCTGCCGGTGAAGGTCATTCAAGCACAGAACTTTTTAGTTCTTTGACTGCCAGATCGAGAGAGAAATAGTCAGTCAGAATGCAGGGACTTAGTTGACCTCTGAGGGGAATTTGTCTTATTCAATTGGATTACGGGTAAATGAGGCAAAGTGATCTACTGTAGTGGAAAACACACAAAGCTTCTTTTTTAACCCGAAAACACTTGACTCTTTAATGCAATTTGTGTAAATGAACAAATATCCCCTCTGAGGTTTTACACAACAGTGCAATGATTACCACAATAAAATACACATTTGCAGAGCAAGAAGCGCAATGTCGGCTATAATCGGAAAGGAGATTTACAGTAGGGAATTGCCCCTTTCCTGGGTAGATCTGGCATGAGAGAAAGGCGGAAGGTTCGTCACTTTGCAATGCAGTCTGCAGAAAATGTCGGAAAGTGCCACTTGACATAGCAACGAACACCACGGTCCAAGTTGGAATCGCCACAAAACATATTTTAAGATGTCCAACGCTCAACTGCCATCTGGTGGCTAAAGTAGTAGTGCGCCCTTCCAATTTGTCACGTTCCCTGCGTCAGGTAAACCGCGACGAATGGGGCCATATGAATCCCCTTCCGACTGTAGCAACGTCTTTGAGTTTATGTTTTGAACATGCCGAAAAAAGTTAAATTAAACATTTAAAGGAAAAAAAGAGTTCATCTGAACTTCAAGTCTTTTTTTTTTGTTGTTTTTGTGGCCTAAAATTCCTGAATTTTCTGCAGCATTTCACAATATGGTTTGTAGCAAAAGTTCCGATGGTTTATTTATCAATATTGGAAGTATTTTATGGACACATTACCACCGAGGGGATGTGAGGCTGAACAGAGCAAGGCAGACACGTGTTGGCGTGTTCATGGGTTAATATGCATGCCGGTAGGGTCCTAAAGCTCAGCTTAGTGGCCTTGTGGTTAGAGTGTCCGCCCTGAGAGCGGTAGGTTATGAGTTCAAACCCCAGCCAAGTCATACCAAAGATTATAAAAATGGGACCCATTATCCCCCTGCTTGGCACTCAGTCTCAAGGATGGAAACGGGGTTTAAATCACCAAAAAATGATTGCCGGGCGTGGCCACTGCTGCTGCTCACTGCTCCCCTCCCAGGGGGTGAAGGTCAAATGCAGAGGATAATCTCACCACATCTAGTGTGTGTGTGTGTGACAATCATTGGTACTTTAACTTTAAAGATTGCCCCTGCTCCAAAACATGATACTTGTAAGATAAGAAATGTACTTTATTTGTCGCCATGGAAACGAGGATTAGTGATTAAGAAGTAGCTAAAACACTGCAGGCTGCGGATGGACTTTAGCCGCTGACTAGCTAGCCATGTCTTAAAGCACCTCTTCTTGAGGGCATTTCAGTGTTGTAGTTTCACCTTTATTGTTAGTGTTTAGACCAAAATGCATCCATTCTCCCTTTTCTGTCTACACATTGTTTCTGCTCGTAAGTACTCTGTGATTGTTCTTTTTAGAGACGGTATAGTATCGAATGTGATTCATTAGTATCGCTGTACTATACTCATACTTGCCAACCCTCCCTGATTTTCCGTGAGACTCCCGAAATTCAGTGCCTCTCCCAAAAACCTCCCGGGACAAATTTTCTCCCGAAAATCTTCCGAAATTTAGGCGGAGCTGGAGGCCACGCCCCCCTGGCTCCATGAGGACCTGAGTGACGTGTCTGAGAGCGTGCCTGCCCAAAGACGTTATAACTGTAGAATGATCGAGGGCGAGTTCTTGGTTTCTTATGTGGGTTTATTGTTTGGCAGTTTCATTAACGTCCTCCCAGCGCAGTAACAACACACAACAACAGCAGTCACGTTTACGTCTAACACTCTACTGTAAGTAAGTTTGTCTGCCGTAAACAGCATGTGACACTCTTAAACAGGACAATACGGCCATCTACTGAACATGCACCAGCACAACACCTCCAGGCAACTTCAACCCTTCTATCCTCCTAAATTCACATCAGTAATCAAATGTATTTCTAATGTATATACTTGTTCTTATGCTATCTGAATTCACTATGTTCTCTGCTGACTGTATATATCCTACTAAGTCACACCTACACTGTTTCAATGTCCATTTCTCTGTTAAAGCAATTGTTGATGACAGAAGTACTGATAACAACCAAAGCTCATCATCCCACCCCCCGGATTGTAAAAAATTCTATGTATATACTATGATGATTAACTTGTGTGGTGACTGTATTATGCCGATAGTATATATTTGTACCATGAATTGATTAACATGGACCCCGACTTAAACAAGTTGAAAAACTAATTGCGGTGTTACCATTTAGTGGTCAATTGTACGGAATATGTACTGAACGGTGCAATCTACCAATAAAAGTTTCAATCAATCATTTATGTATTTGTGACAGTAACATCTACTTTAGAAAATGCAGTGCACAACTGCGCACACAACAGCAGTAGATATACTACTCCCTTCTTAACCACGCCCCCCCCCCCCCCCCACCACCACCACCATCCACCCCCCACCTCCCGAAATTGGAGGTCTCAAGGTTGGCAAGTATGACTATACTAGTACCGCTATACCGTACTATCCTAGTATTGTGTAATTCGCAGGGATTGGCATGAATTTGCATTATCATCCATCCATCCATCCATCCATCCATTTCCTACCGCTGGAGCCTATCTCAACTGCATTCGGGCGGAAGGCAGGGACAAGTCTGGACAAGTCGCCACCTCATAGCAGGGCCAACACAGATAGACAGACAACATTCACACACTAGGGCCAATTTAGAGTTGCCAATCAACCTATCCCCAGGTGCATGTCTTTGGAGGTCGGAGGAAGTTGGAGTACCCGGAGGGAACCCACGCATTCACGGGGAGAACATGCAAACTCCACACAGAAAGATCCTAGGCCGGGATTGAACCCAGGACTGCTTAGGATCTTCGTATTGTGAGGCAGATGCACTACCCTGTTCCACCGTGCAGCCCCTGAATTTGCAAATTCCTGGAGGTTTTGGTTTATTGAATGATTACCCCTTCCCTCTGTCTCCACCACCTGTGTTTAACATGTACAGTATATGGGACGCGGGATCTAGGTCAGGCCCATGTGGGTTCGCACAGGGAGAATTCTCAGATACATTTTTAGGACAATCTTGTTCCGCTACATGGCAGATAAATCAGAGATCAATCAGCGACACAGTGGGGCCCAAACACTCACAGCAACCCATAGCTCAACTTCTCGCCGCCTGTGCCCGCTCTGCTTTACGCGCTCCTGCAATGAGAAGTGATAGCAAAAGGCAACGGTGTAAAACCTCCAGCCATCCTCCGTCACCGCGCTAAGCCCCTCTGCTACCGAGAGGCCGCGTGTTGCCGGCCTGTTAAGAGTTTAATAATGGCGGCACCGAGCTGACAGGCTGTGTTATTGGAGCACACTGCTTCCTTGGCTGGCCATCCTGCAACACGGGAGAGCGCTCCTGCACGGCGACAGACCCCGGCGAGCGCTCCTGCACTCCCGAAGCTGTGAGAGCGCGTGATGGATGTCCTTATCGCTCGGTGCACTTGGTCCAGGTGCCTGCGCGGCGGGGAAGTGGAAAGGGGATGGGGGATAGCGTGACACTTCTCCTGTTTTATCCCAACGAGCTCCTCTCGCTGGCATGGGAAGAGAGGTTGGGGTGTTGTGGAAGTACAACCAAAAAAAACTCACATCAAATGTACATCTAGTAGCGCTTATATATGAAATAATTACTACCGTATTTTACAAACCATAGGGCACACTGGATTATAAGGCATACTGCCGATTAATGGTCTATTTTCGTTTTTTTCCCATATTTAAAGCGCACCGGATTATAGGGTGCATTAAAGGAGTCATTCCATCCATCTTCTTCCGCTTATACGAGGCCGGGTCGCGGGGGCAGCAGCCTAAGCAGGGAAACCCAGACTTCCCTCTCCCCAGCCACTTCGTCCAGCTCCTCCCGGGGGATCCCAAGGCGTTCCCAGGCGGGCCAGGAGACACAGTCTTCCCAACGAGTCCTGGGTCTTCCCCGTGGCCTCCTACCGGTCGGACGTGCCCAAAAAACCTCCCTGGGGAGGCGCTTGGGTGGCATCCTGACCAGATGCCCGAACCACCTCATCTGGCTCCTCTCGATGTGGAGGAACAGCGGCTTTACTTTGAATTCCTCCTGGATGACAGAGCTTCTCACCCTATCTCTAAGGGAGAGCCCCGCCACACGGCGTAGGAAACTCATTTTGGACGCTTGTACCCGTGATCTTGTTCTTTCGGTCGTAACTCAGAGCTCATGACCATAGGTGAGGATGGAAACATAGATTGACCGGTAAATTAAGAGCTTTGCCTTCCAGCTCATCTCCTTCTTCACCACAACGGATCGATTACTGAAGACGCCGCACCAATCCACCTGTGGATCTCATGATCCACTCTTCCCTCACTCGTGAAAAAGACTCCTAGGTACTTGAACTCCTCCACTTGGGGCAGGAGTTCAAGGATTCATATTACTATTATTTGTTTCTACATGTAAAACACTACCTTGTGGTCTACATAACATGTGATGGTGGTTCTTTGGTCAAAATGTTGCATTGATTATGTTTTACAGATCATCTTTAAGTCACTTTGTGACAGTCGCTCCAGACTTATGCAGATCCCAAATACCGATCAGCAGGTACCAGAAGGTAAGAAAAGTTGCTTTTTGCATATTTTTGCGAAACAAAACGCCAGATAATATTTCTTGCCTTACATACACCATAATAATACTCGTATGTTGAAGCACAGTACAATCCATCAAGCGGTGCGGCTCCATAGCTTACCAAAGTTGTACTAAAACATGTTGATAGATTTTTGAGTGGTATGTGTATTGTTTTATATTTTCAATGGAACATTTAAATTTTTGAAATATCTGAAAAACCACCAAAACTTCTGTCTGGACAGCTCAAAGGCGATCAAGCCAAAGCTGCTATCTACAAAGTATGCTCAAAAACAGGTGAAACATGTACAGATTTACAGGATGTCAACAATGTCTTTAAAGACTTTTATTCAGAAATATATAAATCTATTTCAGCTACATCAACTAAAGATTTACATTATTTTTTTACTCCATTAAACCTACCTCAAATGAGTTCAAATCATCAGAACTTATAGACAACACTATTTCAACTGAAGAACTGCTAAAAGCACTGACATCTTTCTCCGTGAATAAAAGCACTGGTCCAGAAGGATTTGGTGCAGAGTATTACCATGCTTTTAGTTAAATACTGTCCCCTCTAACAGTGGTCCCCAACGAAGAATTTTTTATAATAATTTTTTTTGTTTGTTTTTTTAAATCAACATAAAAAACACAAGATACACTTACAATTAGTGAGGATACACTTACAATTAGTGCACCAACCCAAAACCCTAAAGACAGACTGCACAGTTGCTTTCTTCACAATAAAAGCTCTGCTTCATCCTGCCTACACTAACAAAATAAGAGTCTCAGAAAGCTAGCATGCACAAGTTAGCAAGCTACGGAGTTTGCCGCCAATGTATTTCTTGAAAAATGTATAAAAAGGAGTATGGAAGCCGGACAAATAATATGCCAGAAACTAACCACTTTCATGAGGTTTTGGACAGAAAGGAGGACTTTTTTTCTCCTTCATTTGAAAATGTGGACGTTATCAGCACTAAAGTCTGATTCCAATCAATGCAAGTCATCAGAATCAGGTAATACACCAACTTATATTCCTGTTTTCATGAAACAAAGGTATCTATATGTGTTAAACATGCTAGCAGACGATGTGCGCATGACGTCACGAGTTGTAGGGCTCCTCACATCCTCACATTGTTTATATTCCTAGCCACCAGCAGCAAGAGCGATTCGGACCGAGAAAGCGCCGATTTCCCCATTTATTTGAGCGAGGATGAAAGATTCATGGAGGAGGATAGTGAGAGTGAAGGACTAGAAGAAAAAAAAAACGAGGGTAGTGGGAGTGATTCAGATGTTATTAGACACATTTGAGGAAATAACATTAGAGGATTGTTACCACGTGTAAATAGAATAAAACAAACAACATGTTTACTTGACCCTCTTCCTGGGAAACCGATCAAGGAGCTCTTTGTATTATTAGGTCCATCAGTGCTAAATATTATAAACTTATCACTTTCCTCGGGCACTGTTCCCCTAGCATTCAAAAAGGCGGTTATTCATCCTCTTCTTAAAAGACCTAACCTCGATCCTGACCTCATGGTAAACTACCGACCGGTGTCTCACCTTCCCTTTAGTTCAAAAATCCTCGAAAAAATTGTTGCGGAGCAGTTAAATGAACACTTAGCGTCTAACAATCTATGTGAAACCTTTCAATCCGGTTTCAGGGCAAATCACTCCACGGAGACAGCCCTCACAAAAATGACTAATGATCTATTGCTAACGATGGATTGTGATGCGTCATCTATGTTGCTGCTCCTCGATCTTAGCGCTGCTTTCGATACTGTCGATCATAATATTTTATTAGAACGTATCAAAACACGAATTGGTATGTCAGACTTAGCCCTGTCTTGGTTTAACTCTTATCTTACTGATAGGATGCAGTGTGTCTCCCATAACAATGTGACCTCGGACTACGTTAAGGTAACGTGTGGAGTTCCCCAGGGTTCGGTCCTTGGCCCTGCACTCTTCAGGATCTACATGCTGCCGCTAGGTGACATCATACGCAAATACGGTGTTAGCTTTCACTGTTATGCTGATGACACCCAACTCTACATGCCCCTAAAGCTGACCAACATGCCGGATTGTAGTCAGCTGGAGGTGTGTCTTAATGAAATTAAACAATGGATGTCCGCTAACTTTTTGCAACTCAACGCCAAAAAAACGGAAATGCTGATTATCGGTCCTGCTAGACACCGAACTCCAGTTAATAATACAACTCTAACATTTGACAACCAAACAATTAAACAAGGCGACACGGTAAAGAATCTGGGTATTATCTTCGACCCAACTCTCTCCTTTGAGGCACACATTAAAAGCGTTACTAAAACGGCCTTCTTTCATCTCCGTAATATCGCTAAAATTCGCTCCATTCTGTCCACTAAAGACGCTGAGATCATTATCCATGCGTTTGTTACGTCTCGTCTCGACTACTGTAACGTATTATTTCCGGGTCTCCCCATGTCTAGCATTAAAAGATTACAGTTGGTACAAAATGGGGCTGCGAGACTTTTGACAAGAACAACAAAGTTTGATCACATTACGCCCGTACTGGCTCACCTGCACTGGCTTCCTGTGCACTTAAGATGTGACTTTAAGGTTTTACTACTTACGTATAAAATACTACACGGTCTAGCTCCATCCTATCTTGCCGATTGTATTGTACCATATGTCCCGGCAAGAAATCTGCGTTCAAAGGACTCCGGCTTATTAGTGATTCCCAAAGCCCAAAAAAAGTCTGCGGGCTGTAGAGCTTTTTAATTTCGGGCTCCAGTACTCTGGAATGCCCTCCCGGTAACAGTAGAAGCATTTAAGTCTCACCTTAAAACTCATTTGTATACTCTAGCCTTTAAATAGACTCCCTTTTTAGACCAGTTGATCTGCCGTTTCTTTTCTTTTTCTTCTATGTCCCACTCTCCTTTGTGGAGGGAGTCCGGTCCGATCCGGTGGCCATGTACTGCTCGCCTGTGTATCGGCTGGGGACATCTCTGCGCTGCTGATCCGCCTCCGCTTAGGATGGTTTCCTGCTGGCTTCGCTGTGAACGGGACTCTCGCTGCTGTGTTGGATCCGCTTTGGACTGGACTCTCTCGACTGTGTTGGATCCATTATGGATTGAACTTTCACAGTATCATGTTAGACCCGCTCGACATCCATTGCTTTCCTCCTCTCCAAGGTTCTCATAGTCATCATTGTCACCGACGTCCCACTGGGTCATTATTGTCACCGATGTCCCACTAGGTGTGAGTTTTCCTTGCCCTTATGTGGGCCCACCGAGGATGTCGTAGTGGTTTGTGCAGCCCTTTGAGACACTAGTGATTTAGGGCTATATAAGTAAACATTGATTGATTGATTGATACCTGAAAATCGGAGGGGTGTTGTGACCGCCAGTGTCTCTGATGGAAGCCATGGAGGAGCCAAGAAAGTCGCAGCTGCCTCTTTGACAGCTGCAGGAGGACCCAAGCTCCACTCATGTCTCCGGTAAGAGCTAACTTATTGGCACAATTTTCTCACCGAAACCTGCCGGTTGACATCTGTTAGAGAAACATGTTCGCTTGACCGCTCTGTTCCATATTAAAGCTTCACAACAAACAAAGAAACACTGGCTGTGTTTATGTTGCTAAAGGCAGCTGCAATCCACTGCTTTCCACCAACAGAATTCTTCTTTATAGTCTCCATTATTAATTGAACAAATTGCAAAAGATTCAGCAACACAGATGAATAGAATACTGTGTATAATGCGATTAAATCGGACGACTTTTAGCCGTGAGTGGTGCTGGGATAAAATGTCCGCTCCAACCAATAACGTCACAAGCACGCGTCAACATAAGCGTCATCAATCCGCGACGTTTTACACAGGACACTTCGAGGGATATTTTAAATTGCAATTTAGTAAACTAAAAAGGCCGTATTAGCATGTGTTGCAATGTTAATATTTCATCATTGATATATAAACTATCAGACTGCGTGGTCGGTAGTAGTGGGTTTCAGAAGGCCTTTAAACACTTTTAACGTGTTAACAAAAACGTCTCTTTCATAAATAATTAAATTCAAATTATGTATACATGAATGAGGTAGATTCCTTCGACTTGGTCAATTGAAAAGTAGCTCGCCTGCAGAAAAAGTGTGGGCCTGACGTAGACTCTTTTGGTAGAATATCTGGTTATAAAATAAACTGGTCCAAAAGTGAGTTTATGTTCCTAGGAGATCATTTTAAGATCAGTCAAAAGTTGCAGAAAACTATATGGCAAATGGCAAATGGGTTGTACTTGTATAGTGCTTTTCTACCTTTTTAAGGAACTCAAAGCGCTTTGACACTATTTCCACATTCACCCATTCACACACACACACATTCACACATTCACACACTGATGGCGGTAGCTGCCATGCACGGCGCTAACCAGGACCCATCAGGAGCAAGGGGGACGTGTCTTGTTCAAAGACACAACGGACGTGACTAGGAAAGTACAAGGTGGGGATTGAACCAGTAACCCTCAGATTGCTGGCACGGCCACTCTCCCAACTTGCAGAAAACTATATATCCTATCTCGGCTTAAAAATATCAAAAAATTATGAATCATTACGACAATTGAACTTTACTGAAGCTTTTGAGAAACTGAAAGGGTGTATTGAGTATTGGAAGACCCAACCTCTGTCTGTGTTAGGTAAAGTGAATATTATCAAAATGATCACCCTGCCAAAATGTATCCATCTTGTTCAAAATTTACCAATTCTAATTGCTGCAGATTTTTACCAAAAACATCTTTTGTTTTAGATTTTGTGTGGGGATATAAAAAGTGCAGAATATCCAAAAAGCACTTATTCAGATCAACAAAGGAAGGGGGACTGGGTCTTCCAATGTTCAAAAATGATTACTGGGCATCAAATCTGAACACATTAACCTATTGGAAGATGAGGTTCCCAAACAATTAATCACTTAATTATGCTTCCTTGTGGCTAAAATTGGAACTGCAGTCAATAATTAAACCTTACACATCATTGTTATCTTCACTTTTTACTAAACCAGTCTATTCTATTAAATACACAAGTGTAGTAGTAAGAAATTCTATCAAAAATATTTCTCAAATTAATAAGCAATTGAATATTCCCAAAGTAACTATGTATTCACTAATGTGTTACAATCATGCATTTAACAGACAGAACAGTTTAACCTGTACTCAAATGAAATTAAAAGCATTAAAGACATTTATTTCAAGGACAGTCGTGCGTCATTTGAGCAATTGCAAATCAAATTCAATTTGTTCCAATTCAGCTAGTTTTGCTATTTGCAGGTAAGAAAAATTATTAAAGAAAACATTTCAAGTCTGTATTATTCCCTTTTAAATAGTCGCATAACATTTGGCTGCTTCTCTTGTCTTCTTTGGGCCATTTGCTCTCTTTCTTCCTCTTCTTTGAGCCACCTCCCTAGGCACTCTGCTGGTCCTGACACACACACACAGACACACACGCACACCACACACACACAAAGGCCACATCAGCGTGACCTAAATCAGCATAGATGCATCGCTCTCAGGTCTGGAAGCAGTCTTGGGACTTTTTGTTAATTAAAATCATTAAATGACTAATCAAAGCAACACAATACAAATTGAAGTTGTGTTTTATTTGAATTAATTTGATTTAATCGAGGAATCTTTGCAGCCCCAATGTTTACCCTTTTTGTGTGCAGCAGTTCAAGAGTAGAAGAGTTGTCTCTCTCATGACTCTGCTTGCTATTTTCATGTCCATCCATCTTCTTCCGCTTATCCGAGGTTGGGTCGCGGGGGTAGCAGCCTAAGCAGGGAAGCCCAGACTTCCCTCTCCCCAGTCACTTCGTCTAGCTTTTCCCGGGGATCCCGAGGCGTTCCCAGGCCATCCGGGAGACATAGTCTTCCCAACGTGTCCTGGGTCTTCCCTGTGGCCTCCTACCGGTTGGGCATGCCCTAAACACCTCCCTCGGGAGGCGTTCGGGTGGCATCCTGACCAGATGCCCGAACCACCTCATCTGGCTCCTTTCGATGTGGAGGAGCAGCGGCTTTACTTCGAGTTCCTCCCGGATGACAGAGCTTCTCACCCTATCTCTAAGGGAGAACCCCGCCACACGGCGGAGGAAACTGATTTCGGCCGCTTGTACCCGTGATCTTATCCTTTTGGTCATGACCCAAAGCTCATGACCAGAGGTGAGGATGGGAACGTAGATCGACCGATAAATTGAGAGCTTTGCCTTCCGGCTCAGCTCCTTCTTCACCACAACGGATCGGTACAATGTCCACATTACTGAAGACGCCGCACCGATCCGCCTGTCGATCTCATGATCCACTCTTCCCCCACTCGTGAACAAGACTCCTAGGTACTTGAACTCCTCCACTTGGGGCAGGGTCTCCTCCCCAACCTGGAGATGGCACTCCACCCTTTTCCGGGAGAGAACCATGGACTCGGATTTGGACGTGCTGATTCTCATTCCGGCCGCTTCACACTCGGCTGTGAACCCATCCAGTGAGCGCTGAAGATCCCGGCCAGATGAAGCCATCAGGACCACATCATCTGCAAAAAGCAGAGCCCTGATCTCACGGCTACCAAACCGGAACCCCTCAACGCCTTGACTACGCCTAGAAATTCTGTCCATAAAAGTTATGAACAGAATCAGTGACAAAGGGCACCCTTGGCGGAGTCCAACCCTCACTGGAAACATGTTTGACTTACTGCCGGCAATGCGGACTAATTTCTGACACTGATCGTACAGGGAGCGGACTGCCACAATAAGACAGTCCGATACCCCATACTCTCTAAACACTCCCCACAGGACTTCCCGAGGGACACGGTCGAATGCCTTCTCCAAGTCCACAAAGCACATGTAGACTGGTTGGGCTATTTTCATGTGTTTAATATAATTGCCTGTCATGGTTATCCTATTTTGCTTCTACTTCCTGTTGCATTTCGTATTTCTTGTCGCATTAAAAGGGTCATATTATGATTTTATTCTAAATGTAAAACAGTTCCTTGTGGTCTACATAACATGTGATGGTGGTTCTTTAGTCAAAATATTAAATGGATTATGTTTTACAGATCATCTTCAAGTCGTTTTCTGACAGTCGCTTCAAGATTCGCCGTTTTGTGGGCGGTCTTATTTACGTGGCTCACCTTCGACAGCGTCTTCTCCCGTCATCTTTGTTGTAGCGATGTAGCGTGCAAGGACGGGAGTGGAAGAAGTGTCAAAAGATGGAGCTAACTCCTTGACATTATCATTAGACATTTATAAAAATAAAAATAAAAAAAGAACAATAGTATCACAGTAGTTTACACTTGCATCACATCTCATAAGCTTGACAACACACTGTGTCCAATATTTTCACAAATATAAAATAAGTCCTATTTTTGGTTCGTTTTAAAGTTA